>NC_063339.1:30585796-30677411 GCF_021869965.1 Rhincodon typus | reverse complement strand
CTAGGCCCGAAACGTCAGCCTCTCTGCTCCTATGATGCTGCTTGGCCTGCTGTGTTCGTCCAACCCTGCACCTTGTTGTCTCGGATTCTCCAGCATCTGCAGTTCCTACTATCTCCACTTCTGGGTTAAATTCTCTCTGCCATTTCTCCAGCTTATCTATATCCTAGAATCCCTACAATTCAGAAAGAAGCCATTTGAGTCACAACAAAAGTCAAAAGAGCATCGTACCTCGTCTCACATTTATCATAACTAAACCACCTACCCTGCACATCACAGGGCAATTTAGCACAGTCAATATAACTAACCTGCACATCTTTGGACTGTGGGATGAAATTTTCCAGAGGAAACCCACACAGACACAGGGAGAACATGCAAACTTCACACAGACAGTCACCCAAGCCTAGAATTGAGCCCAGGACCATGGCATCATGAGGCAGCAGTGCTAACCACTGAGCTACCATACTACCCCAAAACAGGATCCTGCTATATCCTTTGGCTATCCTCTTCACTATCCGCAACTCCTCCAATCTTTATGTCATTTGCAAGCTAATCAGACCATCTACATTCTCCTCCAAATTATTTATGTATATATATTACCAACAACAGGAGTCTCAACATTGTTCCCTACGGAACACCACTCGTCACAGATCTCCAGTCAGAAAAGTACCCCTTCACCGCTATTCTCTGTCTTCTATGACCAAGCGAGTTCTGTATCCATTTTATCAGCTCACCGCTGATTCCACATGATTTTATCTTCTGTATCAGCCTGGCACGAGGGACCTTGTCAAATACCTTGCTAAAATCCATGTAGTCAACATCCACTGCCCTGACCTCATCAATCATCTTTGTCAGTTCCTTAAAAAACTTATCAAGTTTGTGAGACACAACCTCCCCTGTACAAAGCCGTGCTGCCTATCACTAATAAGCCCATATTTTACCAAATGCGCCCATCCCCCAATCCTGCTTGATATTGTGATAGTTGGCCTTCCCTCAGTTTAGTATTTTCATTCGAAGGCTAATTTATCCTTATCCATAAGTAACTTAAAGCTTAAAGTATTATGGTCGCTGTTTGTGAAATGCTCCCCCACTGAAACTTTGATCACTTGGCTGGGTTTATTCCCCAATACCAGGTCTAGTATGGCCCCTTCCCGAGTTGGACTATTTGCATATTGCTTCAAGAATCCCTCCTGGATGTACCTAACAAATTCCGCACACCTCATCCAAACCCCTGGCACGAAGGGAGTCCCAATCAATTTAGGGGAAGTTAAAATCACCCACCACAACAACCCTTTGGTTCGAACATTTTTACATGCATTTGTTCCTCTATCTCCCAGTGGCTGTTCTGAGGACTGTAGTAGAACCCCATTAAAGTGATTGCACCCTTCCTATTCCTGAGCTCTACCCATATGGCAAATGTAGCACATTATCCAACAGCTCTGTGGTCCCTTTTGATTTTTTAAATCTTCGGACTGAAGGTCACTGATCACTGTTTGCAGACATATTTGCATCATGAGGTGCAGCACAAAGAATGCTATGGCTGTCATTCTCTGCTGCTCTCAGGGAACAGAGGATGTGTGCTTGCATTTCTGGAGTCAATCAGCATAGCTTAGGCCCTTGACATCTCTCACAGATGAATGTCCTTTGGGACACCAAGCACTGCCCCAACTCACAAGAGGCTGGCAATATACTTTTACCAAAAAAAAATGCTTATCACACGAAAAGAAAACATAAACTATATTAGACTAGACAAAGATTATTGGATTGATCTCATTACACACATCAGAAAAGCAGGGTTCAGCTAAATTATCTCAGCAATACCATTACAATCAAACCTCAGTGATAAAATGTCTTGCTCAGCTGGCATGGCTGTTTTTATCTTCCTTTCTGCAATTTTTTGTGCATTCACTAGATGCTACTTTCTTGTCTCTCCCTGAGATCTTTAAAGCAAACTGCAAACTCAGCTCACCATTACTGGACATGGTTTCCCTCGGATCAAACAAACCAAAAGAACTGCTGATGCTGTAAATCAGGAACTTACTGTAAGTCAGGAATCAGGTAAATCAGAATCTGAGGAAGGGTCACCGGACCCAAAATATTAACTCAGATTTTTCTTCACAGATGCTGCTAGACCTGCTGAGCTTATCCAGCAACTTCTGTTTTTGTTCCCTCAGGTCATGTTTTCACAAGCCCTGTAGGATATCTTCCTCTCCAACACTCCCACAGCCTTCTACTTCCAGAACTTTCTTCTCACTGATCTCTAAGCACTTCGGGATTACTTCCCAGTGATGAGCACTTTACAGCTACTACAACAACATCTTTGCTGTTCTGGGCTTCTTCTTCCTGCATGAACCTCTTTCTGGCTCATTTGCTCTTTTTCTGTGGTGATCATAAGAGTCAAGTCAGCAAAACCTTAGCAATTATCTCCCTCGGAGGCTTGATGATCGTTTTGAACTGGAATCATGTAACACCTTGTAAATGTTGTTTGAATTTAATGTTCAAAATGTCTTCCGACCTTTAAGCAAAGATAGGTCATGTGTTCACAGGAATCAGAAGCTAAAATCCATGTTTCCTCCAATTTCATACAGTTGGTGGGCTCTTGGACCTCAGAGAACTCAGGGATGTCAGCAGATCTGCTGGTTCAGATACATTAATTCTCCAGATCTACTGGATAAACTAGTTTTCTTTATGGAGGGAATCAGTAACTAATGAATGTGTTTCTGGGCTACTGACACATGTCCACCATTGAGCTTTGAAAGGAGCCAATGACTAGAATATTCAATGCTGCTCCAATTGTAAATGCCACAGGAATTGTACCTCCTACCACTGTGACTGGCTACACATCCACCTGAAGAAGCTGAAAGGTGCAGCAAACAATGTGTTTAGCCTTCAAAGACCTCTTCAACACTGTCTTTCACTTTTCTGTAGCTTGCTGCAAGCCCCTTCAGCAGACCCTGACTTTGTACACTGTTCAACAGTGCTGAAGACCCTGGTTTCCCTCTTCGGGTGCTGCATGTTCATGCACAGCTGCAATCCCCTGAACCTCATGTCCCTGGTTCTGTTGGTGCTAGAAATGCTGTGTCCTTCCTTTTCCTATCATCGGAAATGCTCATACAGCTGCTGGGTTTAGTTGGTCAAACATCTGGAATGGAAGTACTGATCTGTGAAGATATATCACAAGCGATATGCATGTTTTCCATTTGAGATCTTCACATAGTTAAGCTACTCCCTACCTTTGCACTCTTACCAGGCTGCTCATGTTTTGGCTGAAAGCCTGCCCTCCAGCCACCTGTACAATCTCAATGACCCATGAATGATTTTCGTCTTCCTCACTCTGCCATGAACAAGATATTTGCAGCCTGGATCTTTACACTGCTTTCTCACAGTGGTTTGGTTTTCATTAGCTCCTGGGTTACAACCCTATGACCTTAGAATGTCAGCTTGCATGCAGTTTCATTCCCATGTCCTTAACAGATTTCAGGTCCTTCCTGTGTATACTGTGCGTTCTGTGCGATGCCTTTTATAAGATGATTAATAAGTCATTTATTGACTGTATTTTTCTTTTCACTGATTCACCTTCTGTCCTCCTCTACACTGGTTTGTCCTTTCTATCACAAGATCGCCTTCTCCTCACCTTATTCACTATGTTGCTGAGATTACTGCATCTTTCACTATCTCCCTTGATGTTTCTGCTCTTTCCCTATACCCCATTCCATGCGGATCCCCATGCCCAGCTTTCACCATATTGCACCCCTTGTTCAATTTGCCTGCTCTTCCACCCTTCCCACATTTTTTTTTCTATTCATTTGTGAGATGTGGGCATCGCCGGCTGGCCAGCATTCTTGCCCATCCCTAGTTGCCCTTGAGAAGGTGGTGGTGAGCTGCCTTCTTGAACCGCTGCAGTCCACCTGCAGTAGGTTGACCCACAATGCTATTAGAGAGAGAATTCCAGGATTTTGATGAAACGACAGTGAAGGAACGGCGATATATTTCCAAGTCAGGATGGTGAGGAAGGGAGTTTGGAAGTGGTGGTGTTCCAATACATCTGCTGCCCTGGTCCTTCTAGATGGAAAAAATTGTGGATTTGGAAGGTGATATCTGAGGATCTTTGGTGAATTTCTGCAGTGCATCTTGTAGACAGTACACACTGCTGCTACTGAGCGTCGGTGGTGGAGGAAGTGAATGCTTGTGGATGTACTGCCAATCGAGCGGGCTGCTTTGTCCTGGATGGTGTCAAGTTTCTTGAGTGTTGCTGGGGCTGCACTCATCCAGGCAAGTGGGGAGTATTCCATCACACTCCTGGCTTGTGCCTTGTAGATGGTGGACAGGTTTTGAGGAGTCAGGAGGTGAGTTACTCACCGTGGTATTCCCAGCTTCTGGCCTGTTCTTGTAGCCATTCTGTTAATGTGGTGAGTCCAGTTGAGTTTCTGATCAATGATAACTTCCAGGATGTTGATAGTGGGGGATTCAGTGATAGTAACACCATTTAATGCCAAGGGACGGTGGTTAGATTGTCTCTCATTGGTGATGGTCATAGCCTGGCATTTGTGTAGCGCGAATGTCACTTGCCACTTGTCAGCACAAGCCTGGATATTGTCCAGATCTTGTTGCATTTGAACATGGACTGCTGCAGGATCTGAGGAGTCACGAATGGTGCTGAACATTGTGTAATCATCGGCGAACATCCCTATTTCTGACCTTATGATGGAGGGAAGTTAATTGATGAAGCAGCTAAAGATGGTTGAGCCGAGGACACTACCCTGAGGAACTCCTGAGAAATGTCCTGAAGTTGAGATGATTGACCTCCAACAGCCACGACATCTTCCGATGTGTCAGGTATGACTCCAACCACCGGAGAGCTTTCCCCTTGATACCCATTGATTCCAGTTTTGCCAGGGCTCCTTGATGCCACACTTGGTTAAATGCAGCCTTGATGTCAAGGGCTGTCACTCTCACCTCACCTCTGGAATTCGGCTCTTTTGTCTATGTTTGAACCAAGGCTGTAATGAGGTCAGGAGCTGAGTGGACCTGGCAGAACCCAACCTGGGCGTCACTGAGCAGGTTATTGCTGAGCAGGTGCTGCTTGATAGCACTGTTGATGACACCTTCCATCACTTTTACTGATGATTGTGAGGAGACTGATGGGACGGTAATTGGCCAGGTTGGATTTGTCCTGCTTTTTGTGTACTGGACATACTTGGGCAATTTTCCACATTGTCGGGTAGACACCAGTGTTGTAACTGTACTGGAACAGCTTGGCTAGGGACTGGCAAGTTCTGGAGCGCATGTCTTCAGTACTATTGCTGGAATGTTGTCAGGGCCCATAGTCTTTGCAATATCCAGTGTCTCCAATCATTTCTTGATATCACGTGGAGTGAATCGAATTGGCTGAAGACTCGTATCTGTAATGCTGGGGATCACTGGAGGAGGCTGAGATGGATCATCCACCTGGCACTTCTGGCTGAAGATTGCTGCGAATGTTTCAGCCTTATCTTTTGCACTGATGTGTTGGGCCCTTCCCTCATTGAGGATGGGGATATTTGTGGAGCCTCGTCCTCCAGTGAGTTGTTTAATTGTCCACCATCATTCACAGGTCTGCAGAACTTAGATCTGATCTGTTGGTTGTGGGATCACTTAGCTCTGTCTATCGCTTGCTGCTTTTGCTGTATGGCATGCAAGTAGTTCAGTTTGGTGGCTTCACCAGGTTGATACCTCATCTTCAGGTATGCCTGGTGCTGCTCTTAGCATGCCCTCCTGCACTCTCCATTGAACCAGGGTTGATGCCCTGGCTTGATGGTAATGGTTGAGTGGGGGATATACCGGGTCATGAGGTTACAGATTGTGTTAGGGTACAATTCTGCTGCTGTAGATGGCCCACAAAACCTCATAGATGCCCAGTCTTGAGTTGCTAAATCTGTGCGAAGTTTGTCCCATTTAGCACAGTGATAGTGCCACATAACACAATGCAAGTTATTCTCAATGTGAAGGACTGTGAGATGGTCACTCTTACCGATACTGTCATAGACAGATGCAACTACAGCTTGCAGCTTGGTAAGGATGAGGTCAAGTATGTTTTTCCCTCTTGTTGGTTCCCTCACCACCTGCCGCAGACCCAGTCGAGCAGCTATGTCCTGTAGGACCCAACCAGCTCGATCAGTAGTGCTGCTGCTGAGCCACTCTTAGTGGTGGACATTGAAATCCCCCACTCAGAGTACGTTTTGTGCCCTTGCCATCCTCAGTGCTTCCTCGAAGTGTTGTTCAACATTGAGGAATACTGATTCATCAGCTGAGGGAGGACGGTATGTGGTAATCAGCAGGAGGTTTCCGTGCCCAGGTTTAACCTGAAGCCATGAGACTTCATGGGGTCTGCAGTCAATGTTGAGGATTCCTAGAGCAACACCCTCCCGACTGTATACCACTGTGCCACTACCTCTGCTGGGTCTGTCCTCCTGGTGGGATAGGACAAATTTTCACTTTATACATTTACACATCTAGATGAAGGAACTGAGGGCATTCTGGCTAAGTTTGCAGACAATACAAAGATAGGTGGAGGGATAGGTAGTATTGAGGAGGCAGGGAAGCTGCAGAAGGATTTGGACAGGTTAGAGGAGTGGGCAAAGAAGTGGCAGATGGAGTACAACATGGGAAAGTGTGAGGTCATGCACTTTAGTGAGAAGAATTAAAACATGGACTTTTTTTTTAAATGGGGAGAAAATTCAGAAGTCTGAAGTGCAAAGAGGCTTGAGAGTTCTAGTCCAGGATTCTCTCAAGGTAAACTTGCAGATTGAATCAGTAGTCAGGAAGGCAAATGCAACTTTCGCATTTATTTTGAGAGGACTTGAATATAAAAGCAGGGATGTAGTACTGAGGCTTTATAAGGCCCTGGTCAGGCCACATTTGGAATATTGTGTGCAGTTTTGTGCCCCATATCTCTGGAAGGATGTACTGGCCCTAGAGCGGGTTCAGAGGAGGTTCACGAGAATGGTCCCAGGAATGAGAAGCTTAACATATGAGGAACGTTTGAGGACTCTGGGATTATACTCATTGGAGTTTAGAAGGATGAGGGGGGAATCTAACTGAAACTTATGGAATACTGCATTGCCTGAGCAGAGCGGATGTTGGGAAGATGTTTCCATTGGTAGGAGAGACTAGGACCCAAGGGCACAGCCTTAGAGTAAAGGGAAGACCTTTTAGAACGGAGATAAGGAGAAACTTTTTCAACCAGAGAGTGGTGAATCTATGGAATTCACTGCCAGAGAAGGCTGTGGAGGCCAGGTCATTGAGTACATTTAAGACTGAGATAGATAGGTTCTTGATTATCAAGGGGATCAAGGGTTATGGGGAGAAGGCGGGAGAATAGGTTTGAGGAACTGATCAGCCATGATTGAATGGCGGAGCAGACTCGATAGGCTGAATGTTCTAATTTCTGCTCCTATGTCTTATGGTCTTATGACATATCCAGGGATGGTGATGGTGGTGTCTGGGACATTGGCTGTAAGGTCTGATTCTGTGTGTATGACTACATCAGGCTGTTGCCTAACTAGTCTGTGAGGCATCTCTCTCAATTTTGACACTAATCCCCAGATGTTAGTGAGAAGGACTTTGCAGGGTCAACAGGGCTGTTATGGCCATTGCTTTTTTTTCGGTGCCTAGGTGGATGCTCATTTCTTTGAAACTTTGTAGCGATTAGTGCAACTGAGTGGCTTACTCGGCCATTTCAGAGGGCAATTGAGAGTCAACCACATTGCTGTTGGTCTGGAGTCATATGTAGGCCAGACCAGGTGAGGGTGGCAGGTTTCCTTCCCTGAAGGACATTAATGAATCAGAGGGGTTTTTCCCAACAATCGGCAATGATTTCATGGTGATCAGTAGATTCTTAATTCCAGACTTTTAAAAAAATTCTTGAATTCAAATTCCACCATCTGCCATGTTGGCATTCAAACCCGGGTCCCCAGAACATTAGCTGGGTTTCTGGATTAATAGTCTAGCGATAATACCACTAGGCCAATTCATTCTCAATTACCCCATCGTGTTCCCACCTTAAATATGAAGCTTGTACCCTTCTTTGGCCCCCTCCCCTTTTAGCGTAATTCTCCCCTCTGCATCCTAATTTGGTCCCTCCATTCCCCAGGATCCTTCCAATGCCTTTGACAATCACATCCTTTAATTGCCAATCCTTACTGTTCCTATCTTCTCAGCCTGCTTTACCTGAGCCTTCTGAGATGATCCCCTTTTTTGTTTCAACCTCTGTTTTGAATTGTCAGTGGCAGTCCGCTTCACTGGTGTCAGTCAGTACTGTTGCCTCACTTGGACAAACTTGTTAATGGAGTGAGGCTTCACCTCTTTCACTGTAAGCATTTAAGAACTACAAGCAAGACCATATCTGACTGGGACTTCTCATTAGCTGGTTGAGCCAGTAAGGCTGTTCCTCTTAGATTGTATGTACGTGAGAACTACAAGTAAAACAGCCTATGACTAAGACTTCTCAAGAGCTGATTTGATCTTCATCCCTTGCACTATAAGCATTTAAAAACTACAAGCATTACTGTATATCACTGAGAATTTTCATGAGATGGTTATCCTAGTAAGACTCCACCTCTTTGACTTATAACCATTTTCACAAAGGAGCAGTTTGGTTATGAAACATGCTAGTCACTGGAAAAGTTTGTACTCATAAGAACTTGGAGGAAGATGTTTGCCCCACAATGTACACACTTCATATAAATGGTCAGGCTTGAGAAAGCTCACATTCCCTGTTATTGCTGACCAAGATTGTGCCTGCAGCGTGAAGTATAAATGAGTGTTCATTGCATGCCACTGAAAGCAGAAGAGGTTGCGAACATCAAAGTCAGGAAAGCCAACCTGCCTGAGAGCTTCTGAGATCTTAATAGTAAAACCCTCTGTTTAGAAATAGATGCTTTGTTTCACATCCAATTAATCCTCCAAGCTGGCCTTCTAAAATCTCCAGGTGGACCTAGACGATGCTATTTCATGTATTCCAATTGCTTTTACATGTCTTTTAATACAATTTTGATTAACAATTTTACCTGAAGTCCATAACAACACATACTATCTACCAGATAGCATCAAAAGTATCTGTTGTCACAATGATTGTGTTTTTTTTTCTCTCTCATTCTCTGAGATAAACTATTTGGAGGTATTCAGAATTATTTGAAGAAAAGCTAGGGAATCAATGGCAAGGGGCTTGTATTGATCAGGTAAAATGCCCACTGTGATCCACATGCATGTCTATGTTTGTCTGACAGATTGCTGAAGGGAGCACCTGCCAATACTGACCTTGAGCAGATATCTGTGGCAGACCTGAATTTGTAACATCTGTACATGAGAATTCCATACCCTGCAATCAAATTATGACGAAGAACTACATGTGTGCTAAACAAAAATGCAGCATGCAATAGACAGAACTAAGTTCCAATAACCAATTGGTCGAATCTTAGCTCTGTACTCCTGTCAAATTCCTCTATCGTGAAGGAAAATGGAGGTGAAAATTCCACAAATACCCCATCCTCAATGATGGTGAATCCAGTTCACTAGTGCAAAAGTTAAGGTTAAAAGCATTTGCAAAAATCTTCAGTGACAGCTGCCAAGTGGATGAGTTATTTTGCTCTCCTCTTGAACTCTGCAGCATCACAGTTGCCAGACTTCAGACTATATGATTCAGTTTGTGTGATATCAACAAATGGCTGAAAGCACTGGATACTGCAAAGGCTGTAGACTCTGACAACATCCAGGCTGTTGTGCTATATATTCGTACTCCAGAACTAGCCAAGCTACCAGCCAAGCTGTTCAAACACAGCTGCAACACTATCATCTACACCACAAAGTGGAAAATTGCCCACTTATTTCATAACCACAAAAAGCAGGACAAATATAATGAAGCCAATTTCCATGCTATTAGCCGACTGTCAATTATTAAAATGATGATGTGGAGGTGCCAGTGTTGCTCTGGGGTGCACAAGGTCAAAAATCACACAACACCAGGTTATGGGTTTATTTGAACACACAAGCTTTCGGTGCCTTACTTGATGGAAGGTGTTGTTGACAGTGCTATCAAGTGGCACTTACACAACAATAACTGCTCACTCACACTCAGTTTACGTACCACCAGGGCCACTCAACTTCTAGCTTCATTATAGCCTTGATTCAAACAAGAAAAACTAACTGAATTCCAGAAATGAGGTGCGGGTGACTTCCCTCAACATCAAGACCATGTCTGAATGCACGTGGTATCAGGTGTCTTGACAAAATTGAGACCAATAGGAATCATGGGGACAAATATCCATATCCTTCCAATCACAAAATAAGATGACTGTTCTTGCTGGAGGCAATCATTTCAGCTCCAGGGAATCTCTACACAGAAGATTCTCAGGGTAGTGTCGAATGGCAGCCACCTTCAGCTCCTTTAACAATGACCTACCCTCCACCATAAGGTAAGATGTGATCGAACAATCTTCAGCAGCATTCATGACTCCTCAGACACTGAATTATTCCAGAACTGTAAGTGCCAATATCTGGCAAGCAATATCTCCAGCAATAGAGGATTTAACCATCTTCCTTTAACATTATCAAACACACCAGAGCTGAATCCCTCACCATCAATATTCGTAAAATTATCATTTTTCAAAAAATTCATTCACAGTTTGAGGGCATCGCTGGCTAGAGCAACATTTATTGCCCATCCGTAATTGCCCAGTGGGCAGTTAAGCATCATTCACATCGCTGCGTGTCTGGAGTCAAAAATAGGCCAGACAAGGACCTAATTAGATTCTTAATTCCAAATATTTTTTTTGATGAATTCAGACTCCACCATCTGCCATGGCAGGATTAAAACCCAGCTGCCCAGGACATTACCTGTGTCTCTGGATTAACAGTCCAGCAACAATACCACTGGGCCATCACCACCCCCTCTAACCAGTCATAAAAATACAGTGGATACACGAGATGGGAATTCTGTGCCAAGTAACTCATCACCCAATTCCTCAAAGCAGGCTCACTGTCTGCAAGGCTTGGTTCAGGATTGAAATAGGACATTCCCCATTTAGCTGTATAAGAGCAACTCATTAACTTAAGAATCCCAACAACATCCAAGACAAAGCAGTCTACTTGATTGACAGCCCTTTACCACCTAAATATTCACTCTCTTCACCACCAGAACATAGTGGCAGTATCATCAACAAAATACATTCGAGCAATTCACTGACCTCCCTTCACCAGCAACTTTCATTCCCGTAACGTCTGCAATCTGTCAGAGCAAAAGCACTGGATACATGGGAACACCGCACCTGCAAATTCCCCTCCTGGCCATGCACCATCCGGACTTGGAACTATATTGTTGTGCCTTCATTGTCACTGGAATAAAATCCTTCCGAACAGCACTGTGAGTGTTATTGCCTCACATGGACTTCAGTGGTTCAAAAAAACAGCTCACCACCATCCTCTCAAGGGACAATTAGAGATGTACAATAAATCCCAACTTTCTAAGGATGCTCTCTTCACAGAAACAAATGAACTAAAAAGATTCAGCATAGTTATAACAATTATGCAGACCCCCAATCACAAATGTATGCTGTATTTGGGTCACTGACATTTTTTAACGCAAATTTACTCATTATTCACTGATCTGAAATGTTTTTCCAACAGCAGAATATGTATTTTATGTTATTAGGTATATAATTACAATCAAAATATGGTTTCAGACAAAGGTAATTGCTGCTTTAAGGAAAGGGGTGAAGATTAAATAATTTTGTTAAACGTTTGCAATGTAATGCATGCCATGACTTTCACCAACATAGTCTTGGGATCAGAGGTGAGCCAGCATTCATTGTAGGGTGGAATCCAAAGGAATTATCTAATTTTGGCATAAGCTCGTTTTCTGCAATGAAGATTACATTTGGTGCCTCCCTTTCATTGGACTTAGTTGAGAAACATGCCCAGAGATGAGCTGCTGGATATGTAAGCTTACATCAAAGGATTACTGTCCAGACAATTGTTTTGCTGCCCATCTGGTGCACTGCTTCCACATTACTACTTGACCCTTGGTGAAGAGCAGTGACATCGGAAGCTACAGTTATGCCGAAAGACTGTTCGCCATCTTAGCCATCTCTTCCAGGTAGATCTTCAAACAATCCAAGCAGTAATGTCAGTTACCATCAAAGTAATCAAAGTCATTCAATTTTTATTCCTCTGGTTCCTTTCACGTTGTACTGGAATATCTATAACGGTGTTGTTACAGTGTGGAGCTGGAGGAACATTGAGTCCTGATGAAAGGACCTGACCCGAAACGTCGACTTTCCTGCTCCTCTGATGTTGCCTGACCTGCTGTGTTTCTCCAGCTCCACACCATATTGACTCTGATTTCCAGCATTTGCAGTTCTTGCTATCTCCTATCTATAACATTGCACAGTTTGCTGCCCACGCACATCAAGGAGATGCTTGATAGCTTATTCAAGAGGTTCAGAACCTCACAACCCTCACAACTGAGCAGTAAAATCAATGATGTGAGAGGTCTGCACAAAGTTCATCAACACTGTTTGTTTTCCACAAATATTAATACCATTGCATTAGCCTTAGGCAGTTGTACAGTTTGGCCTGTTCAACTCTGAGGATCATTATTTGATATCTTGAAGCAGTGCTTCTGTTATCCAAACATAACAAAACAATAAAATCCCCAGAGAACCTTAAAGATAGTTATCATACACATCATTTTACTCTGCAAAAATGTGCTAATATTTCAGGAAGAAGAGCAAAATACAAAAGGCAATGAAAAAGGCAAGAAAAATGAACAAGTCACCATTGAATCATATTAAAACAGCCTGGAACATTTACGAGTTGAATATTAATATAGAAACAGTTCTTGTGGTGCAGTGGTAGCGTCTTTACTTCAGTGGCAGAAAATCTGGGATCAAGCCCAGTCTCCCCCAAATATGTGCCATAACATGTCTAAACAGTTTGATTAAAAATATCTGGAGGCAATGTTAAGATTAATGCTTGAGTAGCCTTTGAGAAGTTCCTGTTCACATGGGAAAGAAGCCAAACCATCTTCAACAAATGATCACAATTCCTTTTTTCTCTTTCATTAGTGTTTATTTATTTATATTTTAGGAGCAAAAAGATATTTAATTGTTATTTATAGATTAAAAGAGATGTAGGGAAATAGGAGGAAGCTACTCCTAACCTCACAATCTGCTTGCTCACAAGCAAAGCTATTCCAATATATTGCCAAGACTGTGTCATTTAATTTTTTGTTTTTTTGAAAATTGTGGAATGAAAATGGGGAAGAACTGCTTCAAAATCTGTGTTTTAAAAGTTGCTGCATTTGTTGAAAAGCAAGTAATAACACTCATGGCAAGCATCATGTGAACAGTTATTCATATAGCAGTAATTGTAGTTTGGCATTGCAGACAAATTGGGAGGGAAGGGATATGTACAGAAGCAACTATGTGATAACAAAAAGTTGATTGGTCTATGGGCTAGTGATCAGTTACAAATGACAAATGTCTGTGGGAGCCTGTCAACAGCAAGATGATTGTTTCTCAGATAACCGAACAACTTGGTGCTGAAAACAAGATCGATGGCATTTTGATCTCCACCAGCACAGAACCTGTCTCTCTGCTCTCTGCAATCAAAATCAATTTTAATCCTGAAGAAAACAAGTTCATCCGTCCTTCAGTAGTTGTTGTAAGCTGTGACTTTTAACTGATAAGTCAGAGACCTTTTGAAAATGACCATGCTACCCACTGTCTCTTGAAAACCAGATCAAGTATCTGGAGAAAAGTGAGAGAGAAGTAACATTCTAACCATCATAAGAATCATAAGGATCATCTCAACAACTCATGAATAGGAACTGTTGTACTACCTCCCAGTTTTCCATTGCCCACAGCTGTTTTTCCTGTTTGCTTGTCTGTGTGTGTGTGTATGGGGAAAGATTATAAGGGGTTTTGAGTTTGGTTTTGCAGTGCTGCTACATTGGAACTATCCCCCACCTCTTGCTCTGCTACATTGGTAATTGTATTGGCACTGACTCGTGCTCCAACGAGGAGCTTGAACAGTTCATCAACTTTACTAACATCTTTCACCCCAACCTCCAATTCACCTGGACCATCTCTGATACCTCTGTCTCCTTCCTGGACCTCTCTGTTTCCATCTCTGATGACCACCTTGTACCCGACATCTATTTCAAGCCCATTGACTCCCACAGCTACCCTGGACTAAACCTCCTCTCACCCACCTTCCTGCAAGAATGCAATCCCATACTCCCAAGTCCTCCATCACTGCCATAGCTGCTCCCAAGATGGAGTGTTCCACTTCCACACATCCCAGATGTCCTCCTATTTCAAGGCTCGTAACTGTCCCCCTCCAGTGCTTGAACATGCCCTCAAATGCATCTCTTGCATTTCCTGCACCTCTGCCTTTTACATCGCCTTCCCCCAGCAAAAATAAAAATTAAAACAGAATCCCCCTTGTCCTCACATATCACATCACCAACCTCCGCATCCAATTTATCATTCTCCGCCACTTCCGCCGCCTACAATCCAACACCACAACCAAAGAGATATTTCCCTCCCCACCCCATCTGCCTTTCATAGGGACCGCTCCGTCCACAATTCCTCGTCCGCTCCACACTCCCCACTAACCCCACCACACCCGGCGCCTTTCCCTGCAACCATAGGAAGTGCTACAGCTGCCCCTACACCTCCTCCCTCACCTCCATTCAAGGCAAAAAACAAACTTTTCATATCCAGCAGGGGTTCACTTGTTCATCATTCAATTTGGCCTACTGCATCCGCTGCTCCCGATGTGGCCTCCACTATATCAGTGAGACCAAGCAGAGACTCAGAGACCGTTTTGTAGAACATCTGCGCTCTGTACGTGACAAACAACACTTTCCAATTGCCAAATATTTTAACTCAGCCTCCCACTCCCTGGGAGACATGTCCATCCTGGGCCTCCTCCAATTCCACAATGATACCACCCGCAAACTGGAGGAGCAACATCTCCTCATATTCCACCCCGGGAGCCTACAGCCCAATGGCCTAAGTATGGAATTCACCAGCTTTAAAATCTCCCCACCCCCAGCCTCATCCCATATCCAACCCTCCTGCTCATCCCAGCCTCCTTGACCTGACACAACCTATCCGCCCTTCCCACCCCACTGATCAATCCTCACCACTGCCTACCTGCACTCACCTATCACCATCCCACCTACCTTCCCCAGCCCCACCTCTCCTCTCTCTGTTTATTTCAGAGTTCCCTTCCTCCTCCCCATTTCTGAAGAAGGGTCCGGAACCGAAACGTTAACATTATTGTTCCTCTGATTCTGCTTGGCCTGCTGTGTTCCTCCAGCTCCACGCTTTATTATCTCCCATTCAAAGACATTTTTCTCACAGTGGAAAGACAATTTGATGAAATTGTTGCAGATGCTATTCTATTTGACTCCTGATAATGAAGTTTCTTTTCAGTAAAATCAGGCTGTTCCAATTGAATTTGTACCAAACCATCAAAGTAATAATTTTCTGCAACTGTTTCTTTCCATGTTTGAATTTGTGCTAACAATTCTGAACAGCAAGCAATCTGCAATGTCAAGTTTTGTTCTGAGGATTATTATTTCTAAAATAATCTGCACTAGGGATATCCAGGCTAAAGTCCCTATTAAGCCTGGATCTAGCCCATGATACCCAAGCAACTCACTCCCAATAGCTGTTCCTTACTGGTTCGTCCTTGCTTGAATTTAGTAGGCTTGGATATTTAATGTTTTGAAACTGTTGTGTTAGTCACAGTTCTATCCTAAATGAAGATTTAAAAAAATGCTTGAATCAGCAACTTGAGAAATAAATAAGGAAAATTAATGAGAATATTGATTTTTCTCAGTATCGGCTATCCAGGCTCCATAATTTTTGTGGCTACAGAAGACAAAAATCTTGACTTATCCAACCTATATGGTTTATACATTTCTGTATATTTTTAAGAGGGGTCATCATTGTGAGGATACATGAATTAAATGCTGCACAAAGTGATTCAGTCCTAGGTATTGAACCCTTTGCATTTTATTTGCAAACAATATTAAGGGCATCAGCAAAACCTAGAAGCTTCTCAATAATTGAGCCACATAAAATCTTGAAGAATTGAGCCACATAATAGATACAGTTGGCAGAGTATGCAGAAGGTTAGCAATTGTGTCAGCAGTTTTCAAAGGAATTTGCTAGAGGCAGCTCGGTAAGTGTTCTGGAATGCTTTCGAGGAGGAAATTTCTGTGGACCCAGCAGGAATGCATACCCTGCTTTCATGACCCACCGTGGTTCATAGGCCAGTATGGTGCAGCTCCCCTCCTGTGCTATGCCAAGCTAACCATTTACTGCCAAGTTGATGTGCTCCTGGGATTGCCAAATTTCCCACACCCCGCTGCCCCAAGTTCATTGAGCTCCCACCAGACTATCAACTGTATTTTGATGAGGCTGTATTTTAAAACAGTTTAAGTTCCTGATTAATTATAACAGGTGCATAGCAGCAAAACTTCAATCTTGTTTTCATCTCCTCCTACTCGCCACTGCCTCAGAATTACAAAGCTAAAAGCACAATGACTTTGTCTCAATTCTGTCCATGGCTTTTCAACGTAAACAGCATTTTATTATTATTTTATTACAGGAAAGGAAAAACTGTGCGACATTTTTGTCATTAAGCACAAGCAATAACAATGACAACACTTCAAAAACATATCATTAGCACAAAGTGTTTTGAGATGTCCTGAGTTTGTGAAGGGCATTATGTAAATTCTAGTCTTGCTCTATTACTTTTGCAGAAAAAGAATGACTTGTTGCCACGTAATTTATGTCAGCTGTTATATCAGATATATCCAAATGCTTAAATTACTTGCTGACTCAGTAACAACTTTTTTTGGGACTGGGAATGCTGCTAACAGATAACAGGCAAAAAGCATTGTATACCTCGCTTGATTAGGTGAAAAAAAACTTGCTAAAATAGTCAACCCATTGAACCTCTACAGTAATCGTTAGCTGTTCTTTTAAACTGCGTGTGTGGTTTAATCCTTCCAGCAAAAATCACTAAAGCTAATGTAAGCTAATAAGTCATAGCTACCGCTAATTGGACAAAATGTTTTTGCGGCAATTCCGGGACTAATTACATAGATTTGGTGCATTTCTTTTTTTGATGATATTCAGAATCTTAGTATTATATTCTAAATATTATTTCTTAAAGATTGCAAAATTGTTATTCTTTATTGCCCAAAACTAAAATACAGCAACTGTTTTATTCCCTCAATATTAAGTGATTTACCAAATGGAGCAGCTGAGATGGTAAAAAGGTTAACCTCAACTGGAAAATCTATATCCAAATCTCATGCTAGAACATGAGCAGTTTTGGTCCAGATTCTGCATTGATAATAATAGTGCAGTAAACAACGTAGGGTGAGGCAGTGCTTCAGTTTAATGTCTTACCTGATAGTTCAATACTCTCTCATTTTTTGAAAAGAACCATGAACCCATAGCCATCTCACTCAGAAGTCACAGCCCAACCCTCAGATGAGCTACATTTTGTTTTACTTCCCTGCTATTTACATGAGTTCTCTTCAAGTTCTTCAAATTCTTCAATTAGCAGTTAAGGATGCTGATCAGTATTTCTGTGTTCGTGGTTTCTTTTAAACTCTCCAACACACTACATTTATCAGTCCACAGTAAAGTATATAAAAAGGCAAAAAAAGAGGTGGAGAATTATTCTCCTCAATGTTATTTCAATTGATTTCCTATCTTATGCCAGGGTGTTTCCTTCTCACATGAAAGATAGATTTGTGTCAATAACAGGGTCTATTCTGAAATAATGACATCTCCCAGTAAAAGTCTGTCCCCCACTGTAATTCTCTTAGTGGGCTTTCAAAGTAAACATATGGTTGATAATTGACCTTTTTATCTGTTTGTAGTTCCACACTCAGGGATCTACTGCAGTAGACTAACCTCTGTGCAATGACACATGCACACACAGCAGAAACACATGGAGTGGCTGCACGATGTTTCTGCTCTACAGACAGTTTAGACCAGAATAGACTGGATGGTTCATGCTATAATCAAATCACACATTGTTCACCGTATGGAATTTGTATGGTAGTTAATGTACATTCAAACTGTCCATCACAAGCCTTTCACAATGGAGGCTTCACTGAATAAAACAATTGTATCAACAAATTAAAGCTTCTAACATTTGCAATATCAAATTACATGGGTTTGTTACAAATGCAGAATATTAATAACCGTTAGAATTTATTATACTGCACGTGTTTTTTTTAGCAGTTTTTTTTTCTCTCCACCCCTGAGTGGCAGACATACTTTATTTCCTAACCTAGGTTACTAATTTGATAACCCAGTTTGCTATGATCAAATCTTGTGGAAATAAAGAATTAAACCTAGGTCCTTCTATTATGTCCAGTTTAGCACCATATCAAACAGAGAACTGTGAGGTGATTTTTGGTAGATGATATCTCACGTCTTTAAGATGGAATGGATTAGACATTTGATTAATAAAAACAATTAAAAGGCTCCACAACAAAACAATTTAATCATTAGGTTGTTACTAGGTCAAAGTAATGACTGGGTCCCTTGGCTGGTCAAACTTATAAACGTTCAATTCATCATGGTGTTGAAATAAGTATCATTACAATGCAGCATGGTTACGTTAATATTGAACATTAATAAACTAACATTTACTCGAAATGTAATTTCAGTTCCATTTACACTATTGCTTTGCCTATTCTTTGAGTTGCCCCCTTTCACTTCCCTCTTTTGTGCTTTATTTCAGAGCATTTTTTATTTGTGCTGTTTTTCATTTTGTGAACATTTGCTTTCTTTCTGCCTAAGTTATCTGAGCCGAGGGTTTTTCTTTAGTTTTTAATGATCTTTTGAAGCTGAAATCAAAAGACATTTGAACTATAGGAGAGCTGAGACAATTGGTAAAGCGGAATTGGAATCCAAGTTAGGTACTTAAGGTGAAATGTACAGAATGTGACTGGGCAAATAAATATCTTGTAGCAACAACACATGAAGATCCAGCACATTTGATTGATGTGTTGTTTCTTGTTTCTTTTATGACCTTAGCCGTTGTTTTCTTCAGCTGTTCCTGGAAGGACAAAGTCCTAGCCAGAATTATTTTCAAGGATGTTGGTTTGGGATCATACTTTAATCACTCAATATCCATGTGGATATGTAATTCTTTTGTCGTGTTGGCATTGTAATGTGGAATACGCTGGGTGTGGTTATAGAGGGATTCAGTATGAGACACCATATGATGTAGTAAATCATTAATTTTGTAACTTTGTCCAGGGTGCAGAATGTTGGAGCATGGGTGTGACATGTCAATGGCGGTAATGAAATTGCATGATGTGGCACTGAACACTAGCCAGACTTTTTGATCACTTTTTCATTGTCCATGTTGTACACTAAATTGTCTGTTGTGAACGAATGTTTCAATAGCTATCACTCCCTAGGCTGGATGTACTGTGGGCAGCTTTAAGAGCATGCCAATGAGCCTCTCTGTATTATAAACAGCTGTGAAGTTCAGTAGATCTGTGCCTGTCTTGAAATTCTTTTGAAAGCTATTTCAATGTGGGTGGTGAGTGCCAGAGCTTGATCACATGAGCTACATCAGCATGGAAACCGGTCTGGTCCACATTAAGCATGGTCTCTACTTCCAGAGATATGTGTTGCAGGGTAAGACATTCAACAATCTTAAAGCAGACAGAAAACAGTGAACTTGGTCAGTAGCTGGCCACAAAAGTGAAGTCATCTTTAGGTTTCGGAAAAGCTATGATTTTACTTTATTCCACACACACCTTTGGGAGTTGAGTTTGAACTGATGCCTCTAATATAAAACTGACTCAGCCAGAATCAAACACAGGAGCCAAGATGTTTCAAAAATTCTGGTGCAATTTATCATATCCTGCTGCTCTGCCACATTTAAAGCCCCTTAATGCTTTCTCCAGTTCTCTGATCTTGAATGGATCAGGATTGCACGTCCTGCATGGTGCTGACATAGTTTCTTTTCAGTTCATCAAAGCCTGGGTATTTTTGCTTTCTTTTCTAACAGCGTCCTCACTACATAAGAACATAGAAACATGAGTAGGCCTTTCAACCCATTGAGCCTACCCACCATTCAACACGATCATGGTTGGTTGAACACTTCAATGGCTTTTACCCACCTCATCTGTGTAAACCTTTGCGCCATTGGTAATTAGAAATCTATCAATGTCTACCTTAAACCTACTCAAAAACTGAGCTTCCTCAGCCGTCTGAGGTAGAAAATTCCATCCATTCATAACTGTTTAAGTGAAAAGATTTCTTAACATCTCAGACTCAAGTGACAGCATCCTTATTTTTAAATTGTGCCCCTTGGCTCTGGACTGTCCAGTCAGGGGAAACATCTTACAAGCATTTATGCTGCCTAACCCTTTAGGTATTTTGTATGTTTCGGTGAGATCACCTCTCATTCTTTGAAACTTTAGTAAATACACCTTGCCCAATCTCTCTTCACCAGACAGTTCCACCATCCCAGGAACAAGTTTGGTGAAGCTGCATTGCCTCCTCCTATGGCATTAATCTCTTTGCTACAATGAGGAGGCCAAACCTGCACAAAATACTGCAGTTGTAGTCATACTGAGCTCTTATAGAACTGAAGCAACACTTTGCTACTCCAGTACTCAAATCCTCTTGCAACAAAGGATAACATGCCAATATCAGAGGGGAGGCAATGGCTTAGTGGTATTATCGCTGGACTGTTAACCCAGAGACCCAGGTAACGTTCTGGGGACCCGGGTTCAAATACTGCCATGGCAGATGGTGGAATTTGAATTTGATAAATATCTGGAATTAACAGTCTAATGATGACCATTGTCCATTGTCAGGAAAAACCCATCTGGTTCACTAATGTCCTTCAGGGAAGGAAGCTGCCATCCTTACCTGGTCTGGCCTACATGTGACTCTATACCCACAGCAATGTGGTTGACTCTTAACTGCCCTCTGGGCAATTAGGGATGGGCAGTAAATGCTGCCTAGCCAGTGACCCCCTCATCCTGTGAATGAATAAAGGAAAAAAAATCCTTCTGAATACCTTTCTGCACCTGAATATTAGCCTTCAGTGATTTATCAACAAGGACACCTAGTCATCTTTTTGGTCATCCACATGTTCTAACCTCTTATCATTTAAGAAATACTTTGCACATCTGTTTCTCCTACCAAAATGATTAACCTTGCATTATATTCCATTTGCCATATTCTTGCCCAATTACTAAGCCTCCTGTCCAAAAATCCATGTGAAGCCACTTTATTTATTTCTCACAACACAGATTGTCACATAACTTTGCATCATCTATATATTATTGATATACATGTGAATAACTGGGGGCCAAGAATGGATCCCTGCAGTACCTGAATAGTCACAGCCTGCTGATGCAAAATGATCATTTTATTGCCGTTTACTGTCCATTGGCTGATCATTAATCTATTCTTGTACATTGCCTCCTGTCCCTTGTGCTTTAATTTTTCTAACCAGTTTCCTGTATGGGTCTTTATGAAAAGCCTTTTGAAGCATACATATAACATGTATATTACCTTTCCTTTATCAATTTAGTTAGCAACATCTTTAAAAAAAACCCTAACAGGTTTGTCAAACATAATTTTCCATTTGCAAATTGATACTGAATCACGCTCTATCTGATCAGTTGCAGCCAGGTATCTATTTATCCCATCCTTTGTAATTCATACGAGCATTTCCCTGCTACTGATGTCAGACTAAAGGTTTGTGATTTCCCATGTTTCTCTCTCACTCCCTTCTTAAATAGTAGGGTGACATTTTCTGGCTTCCAACAGCAATCATTCCAGAATCTTTAGAATTTTGGGATATAATCGATTATCTCTATAGCCACCTCCATCAACACTCTGGGATATAAACGTTAGGGTCTGGGATTTATCAACTTTCAGGCCCAATAATTTGTCCAGTACAATTTTCTTACTAATACCAAATTCCTGCAATTGCTCATTCTCCCTAGCCACTTGGATTTCTGTGTCTGGTGGGGCCTTTGTTATTCAGCCTGCCAGTAAGGGTGGTGCTGGCCTTTACATTGCAGAGGCTGAGCGCCATCTCTCAGATATCTCCTCCTGCCTCCCCTTGCACTATGATCCCCACTGCCTCCAAGCTTATAGTACCCAAGGCCCACACAGCTCTCTTCTACTTCCTTCCGAAATTCCACAAACAGGACTGCCGGGCAGACCCATTTTTTCTGCCTGCCCCTGCCCCACAGAACTCATGTCTTCCTACCTTTATTTGGTCTTTTCTCCCCTGGTCCAGTCCCTGCTCGCTTACATCCCCTAGCCAGATCATTATCCACTCCTTTGTCTGTCCAACCGTTCTTCTCTCACTTTGGGTTTTATCCTGACCTGTCATTTACTCCTTTCCTCCTTTCCCCCACCCTATCTTCTGCATATAAACCAACATTTTCCCAGCTACCATCAATTCTGAGGAAGGGTCATTGGTCACAAAACATTAACTCTGCTTTTTCTTCACAGATGCCGCCAGACCTGCTGAGCTTTTCCAGCAACTTCTGCATCTGTTTCTGATTTACAGCATCTGCAGTTCTTTGTTTTTAGCCCTAAAATCAGATCTGAACTGTTGTAACAGCTGGGCTGAAGTCAACAGTGCACTTAGATTACATCAACTTGATCAGCTTGCCTCTGGGTTTGTTGAACAATTCAGAAAATTTGACACTTATACGAAAATCTTACTAATCCTATTCGGATATTTGCCAATGCTTCAGTTCTGTGAAGTATCATTTTATCTCTTGCTTTTTTAAAAATTCATTTCTGAGACGTGGGTGTTGCTGGCTGGCCAGTATTTCTTGCCCATCCCTAGTTGCCCTTGAGAAGGTGGTGGTGAGCTGCCTTCTTGAACTGCTGCAGTCCACCTACTGTGCGTTGCCCCACAATGCCATTAGGGAGGGAATTCCAGGGTTTTGTCCCAGCAACGGTGAAGGAATGATGATATATTTCCAAGTCAGGATGGGGAGTGGCTTGGAGAGAAACATGAAAGTGGGAGTGTTCCCATATATCTGCTGCCTTGTCCCTCAAGATGGAAGTGGTCATGGGTTTGCAAGGTGCTGTCTGAAGATCTTTGGTGAATTTCTGCAACACAATGCTTAGAGCAGTTTAATAATTGCCATAGAGCTTTTCAGTTGACTTTATTTGTATAATTGCTCTATGCAAACTTTAATGTGACTGGGATAAGCAGGTCTCATAATTTGATTGTGTAGCACCTAGATTTTGGAAGCTACAGGTTCAAAAAGTGATGTTCAGATGCAGCTTTCTGAGCTGGGCACTGTTTGGTCAGGGTGTCAGCACTGAAGCCGGAAACATGCAGCAGAACTATACAATCTAGGCAGATTATGACTTCTGTCATTATGTGATGCTGACCAGACTTTCCAGTGGTGTCCCAGCAGCCATCCTTTGTAAGGTGTCTGGGTCTTGAAATCATATAGGAGCTTGAGAATGATCAAAGACATAGGCATCATGGCAGCTTCCAGGTTATCTGGTGCAGAGTTTCAAGATGTGCTAATGGTTATCACATATGACTAGGACATTGACTGACGGAACCCTTTCTATTACTGATGTCAGTTGCACTGACATGGAGCTCTCAACTCAGTGTATAGATAGTCTACTATGCCCTCCACCTGAAGCACTCCAGCAGATAGCACAGACTGTAAAGGGTGTCCCAGGCAATCCTCATTCGGCGGTAACCTCCTGGTGAACACAAATGTCTTTAATCTGGAATTTGTGAGTGCAATTGAGAATGGAGATGATCTGCAGAGCTGTCTGTGGTCCATTCCCTGGATGCGATTATACCGAGCAGCTAATTGAGTGTGACCAAGCTCCTGCAATAAGACCGGTTGCTGCCTTTGATTGACTGTGACTGAAACGCCTGACCAAAAATAATCCCTCTTGACTGGACAAACGATTATTCCCCTTAAACATTAAGACATGACATTTTGCTTGAAGCACATGCTTTGGGTTTGCTGCAGTCTGCTGGCACATGGTATAGTTATGACTTTGATGTAGCATGGTGCAGTACAGCAACATGTCCACTCCCTTGACTTTTATTGGTGGCAAACATGACAAGTTGCATGGCCTTCTGTCTGTGATAAGGTAAGACAGAACTACAATGAGCCTGGAAGTTCTGAATGACGTATGAATGGATTAAAATGCAAGGCAAGTCAAAGTTGCTGAGAGAGTATAAATAAGTGAAATTAAGTGAGTACTAAGGCAAGCTAAGAGCCCTGAAATGTATGCTGTTCCATGCATGAGAAAGGTTCTTGTCCCTGCACTCAAGGCATCCTGTCAACAGCTTTGCAATGATTGAAGTAAAAGATGTAGATGAACTGCCAAAGTGTAGATTTAAAGTGGTGAACTATATTTTAAGTGAGTGTGACTTGTGCCAAGATGGTGTACTTAAGCTTGTGCTTTACTGATGCCATCTTCCATGGAAGGAGGGTGCAGGTACTCACAAGCTAGGTAACCACGAGGTAACTGCTCTGATTTCCATGTCATGAATTAGCATCTAGTTTCTCTCTGCTACCTGTGAAAAGAGTAACATGCATAGTAATGAGGTAAGATTAGGTCATAGTGAGCTGTTATTGTTTGCAAATTTGCCCCTCACTGTTCATTAGTGAGATCCTCATCTCATGATTAAAACCATATGCAGATAATTAGGGATAACAAGGTGTAGAGCTGGATGATCACAGCAGGCCAAGCAGCATTAGAGGAGCAGGAAAGCTGATGTTTCGGGTTTTTTTTCTGAAGAGCTTTCCTGCTCCTCTGATGCTGCTTGGCCTGCTGTGTTCATCCAGCTCTTCACCTTGTTATCTCAGATTCTCCAGCATGGGCAGTTCCTACTATCTCTGCAGATAATTAGGCTTTCTTTTGATATCTAGAATCTGATTTTTCCATTCTCACCATATTTTCCCAACTTCATCACCATTGCCCATATCATTCAGAGACTGGGAAAATTCCACCCTACTTTCCTGCCCAAATTCTATCCAACATGTTAGACAAGGTGACTATGAAATAGAATATGTTTGTCTCCTTCCAAGCTTGAATAGACAATAATTGCAAGTTCTATTCCTCACCATTCACTGTTGCATAATGATGGTTACTGACGTTTAGCATAGGTGACCACAGTCCAAATGCTCTGAACAACAGGGTCTGATAAAGACATTGGTGCAGTGACTGCAATGGGAACATGAGTATGGTCAAACTGAGAGGGGAGAAATGCAGCCTCCACCAGTTCCCCAGTGCTTTACCTCAAAAAAATCTCAGTGTTGTTTTGGAGGCTCGCCTTGCAAAGTTTGAGTGCTGCAGTAGAACCCCAGGTTAAGGTTGTGCAAACTCAACTACTGCCCACATAGTGTGGATACCAGAATGTGAAATGGCTTAAAAGATCTCACAGCAATTCAGCAATCTATTCTCGGATGGAAGAATAGACAATGCCAGAGCAGATTAAATATGGAAGGGAAGATATTCCTGTTCACACGCTTTATATAAAAGATCACCATGGCACCTTAAAGTAAAGATTGAGTGTATAGGGATGTTTTCCATCTTTTGGATACAGTTTGATTTACTGTTCAATTGAGTAGGATCTATTATACATGTGCCCTTTACACAAGAGCTGTAATAGGGCAGTCTAACATATTCGCAGCTTAAAATGTATAAAACATTGTTTCTGTTTTAGTCTTTTGGTTCATGTACTATAACCCTTTGTTTCTCGAGTTCTTAAGAAAAAACCTTATCCCTAAGATTATGTTGAATAACTTTTCTGTTACAAATATGTTGCATTATAGAAATGTTCACTTTTGGTTTTAAGATATTGTCCATTCAATTCAATTAATGAACTCGGTCCTTATGTTGTCTTCCCAAAGCGAACACTGAATTGACCAGATGTAAGAGTTTACAAAAGATGGTATAACGAATAGTGTTTTGCTGTAGAAAGTGAGAAGACCTTTAACTCGCAAATTACTAAAGGACTGTGTATGAAAAATGTATAAAACATTATAGGTGAAAGACTGTGATCAGTACACAGTGCTTTCAGATTGAAAAGTAAACTTTGATCTTAACTAAGGCTGACAGAATAAGTTTAATTCCCCGGTCTAATGAGTGTTTTTCTTTTTATCTAGCAAAACTAAACTAACTTGACTTACAGTAATTGGCATGGAAAATGGGAAATGGAAAAATAATCTTTTCAGAATTCTGTAAAAACCATGTCATTTTATATTTTCTGTATTTTTCACTGTCACTGTTGAAATGGGAGAGGGACTGCTTTAAAAAAACCAAAGTTTGCGGAACGGATTGCCGTACTTTTTAAAAGCAGGATAGCTGGCACTCATTATAGGTGTTGTTTACATTGCTGTTTGTTCAGCAATGATGAAGGTTACTGCAGATGAGCTGGAGGTAGAGGATGTGTACGAAGGGAGATTCAGCCAACAAGAAGATTGATCTGTGGACTGGGCACCAGTTGTTGATGGCAAAGGCTTTTTGTGTGCCACCAACTATATGGGTGGCAGCCAAGAGTTGAACAGCTTGCAGGTGTGAATGTTTTATTAGAAGCCTTCAGAAGTCTGCAGTAAAAAGCACATTCAACCCATGAATAAAGCCAATTTATTCTCCGTCATCAGTAGCTTTTAACCAGGAAATTAGAGACTTTGTAATTTTGAACTAATCACTCTGTGCCTCGTGCAAATAAGTGAAAATACCCAGAGAAGGAAGATCAAGGAACGGCCATAACAAGAAAATTATTCATTTCAGTGAATCCTGTGGATAGGAAACATTGAACTGCCTTCCCAGTTGTTCCTAAAGGCCATTTTTTTCTTTTACTTTTGTGTAACTGTCTATGTGTGTGTAGAGGAAGTTTTATAAGTGAGTTAGAGTTATAACCAGTCGAGTTATATGTTGATAGTTCATAATTATTTATCTGTAGATAAAATCTATTAATTTGTAATAAATAGCAATTCTTGTTGAGTACAGAAACCTAATCTAAAGCATGGACATCCTTATAAGGCATATAATGATGCAGTGGATATTTCAAGAGGTCAGCAAATTCAAGTACCATCGTTGAAATACTGAGATAATTATTGCCAGTGCCAAGTTTTCTTTGAGAAAATTTTCTCATATAAATTTTATTAGTCTCTTTGACCTGTAATAATGAAATTACCTCTGATTTCAATAAATCTCAGATACAATTAGAACTTTAAATATTTGAAAGTTTGCTGACAATAATTCTAACCTAACCTGTGGAGCGAGAAACAAACACATATAGAATCATAGAATCCCTCCAGTGTGGAAGCGGACTATTCAGCCCATCAAGTCCACACTGACCCTCTGAAAAGCATCCTACCCAGATCCACCCACCCACTTATCCCTGTAACCCTGCATTTCCCATATCTAATCCACCTAACCTACACATCTTTGGTTTGCGGGAGGAAACAGGAGCACCCGAAGGAAACCCACACTGACACGGGGAGAATTTGCAAACTCCACACAGACAGTTGCCTGAGGGTGGAATCGAACCCTGTAGGGTTCTGGTTTGCAATCAATCGTTTTCTGATTTTTAAGTGGGTTAAATCATCCAGATCCCTGGTTCTGGATATTGGACTTATTTAGGAAATATGAAATGAAGAAGGCAGTAAACAGGGTTTCAGGGCAAGGGTGGAGTCGAACCCGGCTCCCTGGCACTGTGAGGCAGTAGTGCTAATCACTCAACCAATTCACCATACTCCTCGTGCACTCACGATTGCATTGACAGATTCAGCTCTAATTCCATGTACAAACTTGCCGATGACACCACCGTAGTGTGTGGGATCTCAAACAACAAAGGAAATAGACATTTTAGTGACGTGGTATAAAGACAACAATCTCTCCATCAATGTGACCAAAATGAAGCTGCTGATCATTGGCTTCAGGAAATGGATTGGAGAGTATGCCCCTGTCTGTATCAATGGTGCTGAAGTGGAGGTGGTCAAGAGCTTCAAGTTTCTAGGAATAATTATCACCAACAATCTATCCTGGTCCATGCACATCGGCACTACAGTCAAGAAAGAACACCAACGCCTGTACTTCCCCAGAAGGCTAAGGAAATTCGGCATCACAACATGGTATGGCAACTGCTCTGTCCAAGGTCTCAAGAAATTACAGACAATTGTGAACTCAGCCCAGTCCATCATGAAAACCAGCCTTCCTTCCATTGACTCAGTCCACACTTCCTGCTTCCATGGGAAAGTAACCAACATAAACAGAGACCCCCTCCCACCCTGGTTATACTCCCTTCCACCTTCTTCCATTGGACAGAAGATATAAAAGTTTGAAAACATGCATCAACAGATTTAAGAACAGCTTTTTCCCTGCTGTTATCAGACTTACGAATGGACCTGTCATATATTTATAGTTGATCTTTCTCTGCACCTTCTCTGTAGCTCTGACACTATATTCTGCATTCTGTTCTATTATCCTGATGTGGTTAGGTAATGTATGATTTGTCTGGTTAGTATGCAATGCAATATTTTTCACTGTATCCCAGTACATGCATCAATAATAAAACAAAACAAACAGTAAATTGACGTGACTCAATGGTGCAATCCTTAGTTTAGACGGCTTTTCTTTGTCCCAAAGCTCATATTTCATTTATCTCAGATGAACAATTTTTAATGCACATTTTGCTTCAACTATTTAGAATACTTTGTTTTAATTCAGGAATTTAATTCACATTTAATATGGAACAAATGTCATATAGAAACTCAACATGAATTCTTATCAAAATAATGAACTATTGAACTGTACCAGCAAGATATAAAAAGTTGACAATGTTGTCCAGTTTATTCACCTGACACCTGTGACGATAAGTCATTTTCTGTGATTAACTGACAACTTGTTGGCTGACATGAGATGATACTGCCATCATCATTTTGGGAGATTGTGTCATGAACATTTATTGCTGTCAAGATAAAAATGAGATTGCTCATGGATATGTGTCATAATATGAATTTACTTGAAGCTCGAAAGATTCTACAGGGATTATTCATGATTGAATTTTGAAAGAAGCGTTTCAGGGAACATTTACAATTTTATATTCTCAGCTCCGACTGCCAGCCTGTCCTGTATACCAGCCAAATGATCTCCAACCCAGTAACCAGTGAGCTACCTTGTGGCATCAATATTGTGCCAATGCCGCTGGATCCTGTAAATCAACTTGTACCTTCAGCTGATTCTTCAATGTATCATTGATCTCATTAGCGAGGGTTGGCACAATCCACTGCCTGTTGCTCATCATGTCATTGAGTCATACAGCATAGAAACAGACCCTTCGGTCCAATTAGTCCATGCCGACCACATTCCCAAAGCAAACTAGTCCCATTTGCCTGCATTTGGCCCATTTCCCTCCAAACCTTTCCTGTTCTTGAACTTATCCAAATGTCTTTTAAATTTTGTAGCTGTACCTGCATCCACCACTTCGTCTGGCAGTTCATTCCACACCCTAACCACTCTGTGTAAAAAAGCTGCCCCTCATGTCCTTTTTAAAGCTTTCTCCTCTCACTTTAAAAAAATGCCCCCTTGTTTTGAACTCCCCCACCTTAGGGAAAAAGACCCTTGCTATTCACCTTATCTATGCACCTCATGATTTAATAAACCTCTGTAAGGTTACTCCTCAACCTCCTATGTTCCAGTGAAAAAGTCCCAGCCTATCCAACCTATTTTTATAACTCAAAGCCTCCATTCCTGGCAGCATCCTGGTAAATCTTTTCTGAGCCCTCTCCAATTTAATAATATCCTTCCTATAACAGGGCGACCAGAACTACACACAGTACTGCAGAATAGGCCTCACCATCCTGTACAACCTCAACATGATGTCCCAACTCCTATACTCAAAGGTCTGAGCAATGAAGGCAAGCATGCTTCACACCTTCTTAACCACCCTGCCTACATGTGATGCAGGTTTTAAAGAATTATGTACCTGAACCCCTGGTTTTCTCTATTCTACAACACTGTCCAGGGCCCTACTATTAATGGTATAAGTCTTGTTCGTTTTGCCAAAATGCAATAGCTCGCATTTATCCAAATTAAACTCCATCTGCTATCTCAAATTATGATTGGTTGCAACACTTGATGTCCATTGAGATAGGAAGACCACAGACTTTAAAAATAGTGGGCAGGACCTTGGGACAGAACCCCTACTTCATTTCTGGTATAGTAGGGGTAAGGAGGCAGAGTGTGATTCGCACAGGTGGGAAACCCAAACTCAGCAAAGCCAATTCAATCCAGTGTTGAGTTGAAACAGATGGGCATATCAGCTGGACCTAGGGCCTAAACCCATACGTGGAAGTGACAAATGTATGTAAAAGTTAAGATAAAATTGCCATAGGACGAGAGAATTATATGCTACTCTCTCAGAGAGAGATGACTGGAGGTGGCTTAACCTGAGGGTCACCTCACTTCAGGCAAGGAGTGAGGGATGGGGGAACTTAACTGATGCAAGAATTGAACTCATGCTATTGACGTCACTCTGCGTCACAACCCAGCCATCTCAGCCAACTGAGCTAGTCCAGTCCCCATTATGGAACTAATGGAAGCACTCAAAGTGTGGACAAATTCTTTGTAAATGTCATGGACTGAAGATTTTTTTTTTAATCACTTAATCTTTAATCTTTAACAAAGCTGACAAAAAAGTTATCAGTGATTGTTAAAAATAAAATTCTCCTGAGCTTTTTTTTATTCATAACAGCTGTGTCAGCTAGCCTATATGTAAAATTTCAATTGAGGTTTTGTTGCAGTTTTCATAAGGGCTATTCATTATGTATGCATGGCTAAATTTTTTAAAACTACTATTATCTTGGCAGGGAATTCTGAGTTCACAATTTGATTGACAGTTTAAAGAAACTATTAAAGGGTTATAGGTAATTATCAGTGGTTTTTATCATCCAAGATTAAGGTAATTTCAAGGTTTTGATGCTTTCATGTGTGAGGACCTGTTCTTTTTTCACTATCAATCTCTGTACAGTGACAGAAGCATCAGATTTTTAAAAGTATATTCTATTTTGTTTTGTTTTCATCTCCAATTGGATGCTGAGGTTTGCCCATGGTTTGTGCTCAGTTGGTGACTTTGGCGATAGCATGGAAGGTAGAAGGACCATTGATTTGGGTGGGGATTTGGAGGAATGTTAGGAGTAAGGAGTAGATGATCTAAATGCCTCTAAAACTCAGGGACAAAACCCCAGAGAGCAGAGGTTGGCCTTTTAACCTACTTACTGACGCACTCACCTTCTTCCATGGTTGACTATGCTCTCCTTCCATGGTTGGCAAGGATCACTTATTTCACACCTGACCCACACAACCCCTCCCTATCCGCAAAGTGAGATCCATGTTATGAACGATATTTTTCAGCTTTGTTAGTCGGGAGTTGCTCCCCACCCCCCCGCCCATATTGACAAATTTGGCCCTCAGCCTTTTATGTGCCAGTGCTGGTGTCTCTCACCTTGACAAGCAGCAAAAGCAATTCACTAAACCTAAAGTAGTCACCTTTTTAAAAATATTGTAACACTTAAATCCACTGGATTCCAATTTCTCACCTTTTCTCTGCAAACCAAATCTTACAAAAAAGACTGTACTGAACAACTCTTCAAATTTGATGTTATCCAAAATATACAGCTGAACTTATCTGGTCATTATCGCGCTGAACTCCACATAGCAGAATGAAACATGTTTGTAAAAGATGATTTTGTAATCTTTATTTTGCCAAAGTGGCATTTTACACAGATGACAAATTCTATATAAAGGAACAATAATACAGGGATAAAAAAAAAATTGTTTTTCAGTTTGTTTTCTGTTGATTGACATTCACCAATGTAACAAAGGGAGAAGTCTAAACAGCATTTCAGTTGTTTCAACCCTTTCACTTAAAACAGCAACATGAGTTATTGGTGAGAGAACAATGTGTTGGTAGTGCAATAAATTTACTATCTTACTGTAAGGTAAGAAAGTGTGGTAACAAATATTAGGGTTAACCCTGTCAGGGTTGGGTCATCACAACAGGGCATGACTTCCTGTTGGGGAACAGGGTAATTCAAGTCTTCTCGCAGGCTATGGAATTTTTTTAACCCCATATCATCTGGTTTTAGCAGGGTCAGAGTACAGTATTTCTTCCTAGCATCTTGAAAGGAAGATAATTGCATATGCCAGAAATATATGTAAATTGGCTTGCAGTTGGGTAGGGGAGAAGGTTGTAATCATTTTGTACCACTGGTACTGGGAAGATGAATTCGAAATCCTATTTTCTAATCACAGGATCCTTGACTCCTGCAGGCATGGCTGTTTGATGGATGCCTGATGGTGTGGGGATGGGATTAGTTTTTAGGGAGAGTGAGTCTGTGAAGTGCTTGGGGTGCTGGAGTGCAGCACTTACTTCTCCCTTTGCTTCCCTTCAACTGTTGTGTTTACCTAAACTCTCAGAGCCCTGGCTGCCTGTGGTTAAAGCAGGTTAGAGTCTGTCATCCTCATTAAAACAATTAATTGGCCAACCTACTTCATGGGAACGTATTTATTGGTTCTCCCTTGGCTAACCTCCACTAAGCCCCAGACGTCACTGGGTTAGAGACAACAAGGTGCAGGGCTGGATGAACACAGCAGGCCAAGCAGCATCATAGGAGCAGAAAGGCTGACATTTCGGGCCTAGACCCTTCATCAGAAAAAGGTCTTAAGGTTGGGGTGGAAGGTGTTGGTGAAGTGGATGAACTGTTCGAGCTCCTCGTGGGAGCATGAGGCGGCGCCGATACCGTCATCAATGTAATGGAGGAAGAGGTGGGGTTTAGGGCCGCTATAGGTACGGAAGATGGATTGTTCCACGTAACCTACAAAGAGGCAGGTGTAGCTTGGGCCCATGCGGGTACCCATGGCCGCCCCCTTTGTCTGTAGGAAGTGGGAGGAATTGAAAGAGAAGTTGTTGAGGGTGAGGACGAGTTCGGCTAAGCGGATGAGGGTGTCAGTGGAGGGGGACTGGTCGGGCCTGCGGGACAGGAAGAAGCGGAGGGCCTTCTGCATTGGGAATGCAGGTGTAGAGGGACTGGACATCCATGGTAAAGATGAGGTGTTGGGGACCGGGGAATTGGAAGTTCTGGAGGAGGTGGAGGGCGTGGGTGGTGTCACAGACATAGGTAGGGAGTTCCTGGATCAAGGGGGAGAAAATGGAGTCCAGATAGTTGGAGATCAGTTCGGTGGGGCAGGAGCAGGCCGAGATAATGGGTCGACCAGGGCATTCAGGTTTGTGGATTTTGGGAAGGAGATAGAAGCAGGCAGTGCGAGGTTGGGGAATGATGAGGTTGGAGGCCGTGGGTGGGAGGTCACCTGAGGTGATGAGGTTGTGGATGGTTTGGGAGATGATGGTTTGGTGCTCAGGGGTGGGGTCATGATCAAGGGGGCGGTAGGAGGAGGTGTCGGAGAGTTGGCACCTGGCCTCGGCGATGTAGAGGTCAGTGCGCCATACTACAACTGCGCCTCCCTTGTCCGCGGGTTTTATGGTGAGGTTGGGATTGGAGCGGAGGGAGCGGAGGGCTGCACGTTCTGCAGGGGAGAGGTTGGAGTGGGTGAGAGGGGTGGAGAGGTTGAGGCGATTGATGTCTCGACGGCAGTTGGAGATGAAGAGGTCGAGGGAGGGTAGGAGGCCTTGGGGTGGTGTCCAGGAGGAGGGGGTGTGTTGGAAGTGGGAGAAGCGGTTAGAGTTGGGTTCGGATTGGTTTTGGGATTTTTTACTTTTTTAATTCCTCATCTCACCACTGCACAACAAGTTCTACACATGAGGGTTTAAACTAGAGTGGTAGGGGGCTGGGAACTAGAACATCAGGTCAGCAGGTAGAAGGATTGAGGGGGAGGTAGATGTTAGGACCCGTAAAGCAGAAAGAAAGGACAGGCAGAGACAGGTAAATAAACACAATGGTACTAATGGGCTGAAATGTGGTTATTTCAGTGCAAGGTGTATTATAGGTAAGGCAGATGAGCTGAGAGCCTAGATCACTACATGGGACTATGACGCTGTGGCCATTACAGAGACTTAGTTGAGAGAGAGTCAGGACCTTGTATTGGCTAATGAGCCTGGCCAGATGACTGACCTTTCAGTGGAAGTACATTCCAGGGTTTCGTTGTCCTAGACAAGATAGAAAGGAAGGTAAAAGAGGTGAAAGAGTTGCATTACTAATCATGGACAATGTTATGTCCTCTCTCAGAAAGGACATACTGGAGGTCTCATCCGCTGAGGCAATATGGATAGAGCTCAAAAATAAGATGGGTGCAATCACTCCGATGGGATTATACTGTAGGCCTCCCAATACCCACCAAGACATTGAGGAATATGCAAATTATGGAAAGATGCAATAAAGACAGAGTTGTCACATTGAGTGACTTTAACTTCTCCAGTATTGACTGAGACTCCCTTAGAGCAAGAGACTTAGACAGGGCAGAATTTGTTAAGTGCATCCAAGATTGTTTCTTGAAACAGGATGTGAGTTGTCCAACTAAAGGAAGGGCCATAATGGACCTTGTATTGGCTAATGAGCCTGGCCAGGTGACTGACCTTTCAGTGGAAGTACATTTTGGAAAGTGATCGCAACTCCTTATGTTTTAAGATGGCTATAAGGATAAGTCAGGACATTGTGGCAAGGTACTAAATTTGGGGAAGGGCAAATTACATTAATATTAGGGAGGAGCTAGGAGTTGTTAATTAGGAGGAACTCTTATCAGGCAAGTCCACATTTGACATGTAGGACAAAAACAGAAGTTGCTGGAAAAGCTCAGCAGGTTTGGCAGCATCTGTGAGGAAAACTAGAGGAAGGGTCACCGGACCCAAAATGTTAACTCTGATTTCTCTTCACAGATGCTGCTGAGTTTTCCAGCAACTTCTGTTTTTGTTTCTGATTTACAGCATCCGCAGTTTTTTCGGTTTTTATTTGAGATGTGGGAATTGTTTAAAGACCTGCTGTTGAGAGTTCAGGACTAGCATGTTCCAATAAGGAGAAAGGACAAGGATGGCAAGATAAGGGGCCCTTGGATAGCGAGGGAGATGGTGAATTTAGTCAAAAGGACAACAAAAAGCATATATAAGGTTTAGGAAGATAAAATTGGACAGGGCCCATGAGGAATATAAGGAAAGTAGGAATGAACTCAAGCAGGGAATTAGAACAAGAAAGGGCCATGAAATGACCTTGGCAAGTAGTGTTAAAAAGAATCCCAAGGCATTTGATACTTACATTAAAAATAAGAGGAAAAATATGGAAAAGGTAGAACTACTCAAGGATAAAGGAGGGAAATTATGCTTGGAGGCAGAGGATTTGGGTGACATCTTAACTGAGTACTTCGCATCAGTATTCACCCAGGAGAAAGATATATAGGATAGTGAGATTTGTGTGGAGCATGCTAATATACTAGAGCATTTTGAGATCAAGAAAGAAGTGATACTGGGTCTTTTAAAGAGCTTTAAGGTGGAAAGTCACCAGGGCCCAATGGTAACTACCCAGGTTATTGAGAGAGGCAAGACGGGAAATTGCTGAGGCCTTGACGAAGGTCTTTGTATCCTCATTAGCCACTGGAGAGGCTCTGGAGGACTGGGAAATAACTAATGTTATTCCTCTATTCAAGAAGGGAAATAGGGATAATCCAGGAAACTATAGACTGGTGAGTCTCACATCAGTGGTTGGGTAGCTATTGGAGAGAATTGTGTGGGATAGGATTTATGAACATTTGGAAGAGTATGGCCTAATTAGAAACAGCCAGCATGGCTTTGTGCTGGGCATGTCATGTTTTACTAACTTGCTTGAATTTTTTGAGGAAGTGATGAAGGTGATCGATGATGGTAGAGTACTGGATGTTGTCTACATGGATTTCAGTAAGGCTTTAAACAAAGTCTCTCATGGTAGACTCATCCAGAAGATTGAGATGCATGGGATCCATGATGACTTGGCCAAGTGGATTCAGAATTCACTTGCCCATGGAAGACAGAGGGTAAATGGTGGAAGATTGTTTTTTTCGCTGAAGTTCCATGACTAGTGGTGTTCAGTAGGGATCTGTACAGGAACCTTTGCTGTTTGTGATATATGTAAATGACTTGGATGAAAATATAGATGGGTGGGTTAGAAAGTTTGCCAACAGTACAAAGATCGGTCGAGTTGTGGATAGTGTAGGAGGTTGTCAAAGGATACTGAAGGATATAGATCAGTTGCAGATACGAGTGGAGAAATGGCAGATGAAGTTTAATCTGTGCACGTGTGAGCTGCTGCACTTTGGGAGATCAAATGTTGAGGAAAAGTATACAGTTAATGGTAGGACGCTGAACAACATTGATGTACAGAGGGATCTTGGGGTCCAAGTCCATAGCTCCCTGAAAGTGGCCACGCAGTAGATAGGGTGGTAAAGAAGGCGTATGGCATGCTTACCTTTATTGTTTGGGGAATTGAGTCCAAGAGTCAGGATGTCATGTTGTAGCTTTATAGGACTTTGGTTAGGCCACACCTAGAGTAGTGCATTCAATTCTGGTAGCTACATTACAGGAAGGATGTGGAGGCTTTGGAGACGGTTTAAAAAGAGGTTTACCAGGATGCCGCCTGGATTAGAGGTTATAAGCTATAAAGAAAGGCTAAAAAAAACTCGGGTTGTTTTCTCTGGAGCAGCAGAGCTGAGGAAGACTTGATAGAAATCTATAAAATTATGAGATGCATAGATAGGGTTGACAGTCAGAATCTTTTTCCCAGAGTTGAAATATCAAAAACTAGGGGCATGCATTTAAGATGAAAGGGGGAAAGTTCACATGAGATGTGAGGGGCAAGTTTTTTTACACAGACTGTGGGAGTGGAATGTGCTGCCAGGGGTGATGGTGGAGGCAGATACGATAGAGGCATTTAAGAGACTTAAAACAGCGTCATTCTCGATACAACATTGTGGGCCGAAGGGCCCGTTCCTGTGCTTTTCAGTTCTATGTTCTTAAACACAATAGCCAATGCTGGTATTTGGTGATAGCAACTCACTGCTTGCTTCCCCAGGCCTTTAGGTAACTTTGTCTTCACCACAACATCCATGTCTGTTCCATGGACTCAATCCTTCCCCATCTTTCATCAACACAAGTGGGTATCAGAAAAACTAGCAACGTTGTCACATCACCATGGCTGCTTTTGGATCAATTCACACACCATTGTAGCCCTTCAAGACTTCACTTTGGAACTCAGGGTCTCATGATGTGCACACTTCTGCCAGGTCACTCTGCACACAGAGTCACACACGCACCTCATGCATTTGTACAAGGTACATCTTATGTCTATTCACTTAACTTTCTTAGTATTCACTGACTTTGTGTTTACTTGGACTGTCAATGTGTTCCAGGAAGTGGATCTATTGCTGCCCAGCACCATGCTACCTTCACGTCATATCTACAGCAGCTGCCAGGAGCTTATTTAGAAAACACACTGCATGTCTCTAAACCAAATGGCCATATCTGAAAGTGAAAAGAGACCAGTCCTTACAGGTATCACAGTGGATGATAGTCAATCAGGCAGTGCTGCCATAATTAGTAATGGGGCTGACTGATCTCAGTCCAGGGGACTGGCCACAGTCAGTCAGGCATTTGGTCCCACCAGACTTTGGGTGTTCTTGTCCTTGCAGTCAGGGGATTGGGCCACAGCCAGTCCCATAAGTCAAGGACAACTAGTCTGGAGATTACAGGTATATCAGATAGGGTGTTGTGAAGACAACAGTCCAGGGTCTGTGCCTTTCTCAGCTGGGACTGACCTCAAGTTAATCCTGGGATTTGGGCAATAACCTACTGGTGGCCTCTTGGGAAGAAGTCCATGAGAGTCTAGGGAAAGTGCAAAGCTCAATTCAGGGGATACAAAAAAATGAAAACCGAAAGAACTGCAGATGCTGTAAATCAGAAACAAAAACAGAAGTTGCTGGAAAAGCTCAGCAAGTCTGGCAGCAACTGTGAAGAAAAAAATCAGAGTTAATTTTTCGAGGAAGGGTCACCAGACCTGAAACGTTAACTCTGATTTTTTTTCTTCATAGATGCTGCCAGAGCTGCTGAGCTTTTCCAGCAACTTCTGTTTTTGAAATAAAAATATGCTTCAGAACTGTCAAGTTCATACATCAGGCTGTAAGTGTTCAGGGACATGTTCTGTGATATTGACGGGTGGCTTTTTTTTGGGAGAGTTTACTATCTTGGTGAATAAGTGCTTGAATTTCACTTCCTCAGTGTAACATTAGCACTTGGTTCTGCACAATTATCTGCATAACGTTACGTAGTTCAAACATCGTTATTAAGGCATGACATTGGTCCCCTTACTAAGTAAAAGTGTGGTTCCAGTTATAAAACTGACACCATTGATAAGTGAAATATTAGAAACAAATTCAATAAAATTCAATACAATGTAAAATTGTCCTGTTAATTCCGGGACAAACTGTGCTACACAGGCACATATGTAATTTCATTCACTCCCATACTGATTGATACAACTGTTAATAGTCATCTATTATTAATTACTATGAAGATTTGTTACAATTTAAAGGACACAAAGAAATGTTATGAAAAATATTGAAATATGTTATTGTATAGTACATGTTGCAAAAATATTTGAATGCATTTTTTAAAATTGTGTTTTTAACAAACAAATTTGCCCAAACGATTGAGCTATTACAATGAGAGTGAAGTGATAATATCAGGCTTTTTCAAAAACCAAAAAGAGTTAAAAAAAATTGAGGCTAGAATTTCCTACAGGGATTTAAATAGATTTTCACATTGCTGATGATAATTAATGCAGGTACCTAACACCATGATAAATAAATACAGCAGGGAATAAAAACAAGAATATATCCAACTTTATAACCATGTTTAACAATCAAGTAGTCATGGAGAAATATTATTGTTCATGATTAAAGAAGCCCAGTTGTGTTATATCAAATAACATTAAAATCTAACATAAAGGTGCTATTGCAGAATTGTGTAATTTACCAAACTACGAATTAGTCCCAGTAACAACTCAGATGAGCCAATTTGATTCACAATTGGGATAGCAATGGAAAGTTGAAGATCCTTAAGAATTTCAGTCTACCTAAACAATATTATTGCTAAAATGCTGGAATTATTATACTATATCAAGTTCAGATGATGATAAGCCAGGCAAATAGGTCTTCCCTCAGAAATCTCTTGAAATGTTGTGAGGCTCAATAAAGTTTTCTGTTTGAAGTCATGGTGACCAGTATCACATCTTGATTTTCAAAAAGCATTTATTAGCAGCCCTCATGTGATGTTAATGGTTAATGTGGTTTTCATGGAAGACCATGATACTTAAAAGAGAAATTGTAATCTAGATTCTGTATTTGAATAATTCTATGCCTGAGAGTAATTCTGGAAGGTAATAATTTAAATATAATAGGTCTAAGCTATGGAATTTCAAAGAATCAGACCGGGGCCAAAGCCTTTCATAGCATTAATCATCACTGACAAATATGGATTGTTAATTAATGAGGTTTGTTTTAATATGGTAGGAGAATATTTCAAGTATTCCAAATCTCAGACACTTCTTGAATTGACAAACAGCAAATGACATTTCATTAATATTACCCACACAATGTTGAATATTTTAAGGGTCTCAATCATCCAGCCTTTCTTCAATTTTTGATTGTATCTTCACAAATTTGATTATTATTTCTGAAGAGTCCACAATGGCAGATGATGAAGCCCAATAGAAATTGTCTATTTAGCATTCCAAAATAGTTTTGACAGGTACCTTGTAGGAAGGTTCTCTACATTCTCAAAGTCTTGGCTACTAGCAGTGATGTGATGAACTGGATCATAACCTGACAGACAATATCATAAACAGTAATAATTATTGACAGATTTGAATATGCTTGGACACCGGTCACCAATTGTGTCACCCAGTTTAATGACCATTGTTCTTTACTATTTTTATTATGTAGAAGTGGGGCTTGAGAACGCAATCTGCAAATTCACAGATGATGCAAAGTTCTGCGCAAGTGTCTGAAATGTAGATGATTTTCAATTTCTTCAGGCAAATCTTGGTGAACTGGAGAATTGGACTAAAAGTTAGCAAATGATGTGCAAGTATAATAGTCTCCACATGACCAGGGCGAGTGCTGGACATCCGTTCAACTTTTGGGAAAGGTATTAAAATAAGAAGGCAAATAAAGAAGCCTAGGCGTTTAGTACAGAATTCGCTAAATGTTCGTTAGCAATGCTAAGAGGTGAGAACTACAATGAATAGAATTTTGTGTATATTTGTAGGACATTTGAAAACAAGACCAAGCATACCATTTTGTTATCATCCAAAACTTTGATAAAGTTTATTTTTAGAGCGTATTTTAAATCTCCCCCCATGTTGGGTGTTATTGAGCCTTTGTAAAGAGTGCAGAGAAGTGCTAATAGATTCATTTGCACTTTGAAACATTTTAACTGTCAAGGTAGGATAACAGAGTTGGGTCTCTTTAGTTCACTGACGCTTAGACTTGGGAGCAAATTTTTAAAGGTTATAAGATTGTGAAGGGAAAGATTGTGTTGACGTAGACTGATTGTCACAATTAGAAAGAATTGGGAAGACCAAAGACACAGTTTTAAGTTCAGACTCTAAGATGTGATCAAGAATAGATGTCAGGAGATAATCTTACTCCCGAAGACTAATGGAATAATGCAACTGGCTGTCTCAGTGGAATCTAATTGTTGAATTTCTTCAAACCAGAATGGACCTGCAGCTGAGTAGGATGCAATTTATTTTGTATATAAAAGGTAACAATTGCAAAGCATTATCAAAGGCAGAGTTACCTTTCAGATTCAAATTGATTACCCAAGGTAAAAGGAGAGGAATTCTCCAGATTTTGTTTTCCAACATCGACCTTTTTCTCAGGGACAAACCCTTAAACTGAGGCATGACCAAGGTTTAATCCTATCTCTCTCAGGAGAGAAGAGACAACACAGTGTTGGAGCTGGAGGAACACAACAGGCCTGCTGTGTTCCTCCAGCTCCACACTGTGTTATCTCTGACTCCAGCATCTGGAGTTCTTGCTATCTCTCTCAGGAGACAATCTAGTTTTAAATGGATTGGGTATATAGGTATTGTGACGCAAAAGGTATCTCAATGATGTGTGACAGGCCAGATGGACCAAAGGTTCTTTTCCTGCCTGGTTTTGTTTGCATATGCATATTGTTTCAATCCAGCCTCTTTTAACTTACCACTTTAAATCCTGGAGCACTCATAATGTGCTCTTCTCTGAGAACTGTGCAATAAATTGTTGTTTTCTATAAATGTGAAATTGATCAGACTGTAAAATGTTTCAATCTTCATTGACCAGTGAGCCATGGCGAGAAGATAACTTCAGTTAGCTTCTAATCAAACCCTCTTGAAATGCATCAAGAATATAATTGCCCATTGTAGCGAATGGCTGATAATTAGATTCAGTTATACAATGACTGCCCACCTACAGTGCATTTTTACTTCATATTCCAAATGTACAGTACCCTTTACAGTTCTCTGATAATTAACTGAAAACATTATATTGTAAAACAAAGCTTAATTTGCCATACTAAAAATGTACAGTGTTCCTGATCCTTACCTCGGAGAATATTCATTTCATAAATTGAAGAGTTCAAGAGTGAGAAGCAAATTACCAATTGACAGGCTTCTGCTCCTTTAACAAATAGAATGTATGGAAAGCTTTTGGGACTTTTGAGTTGGCAGTATTTGTGATAGAGTTAGAGTTAGGGTTAGAGTTAGGGCCAGGGTTAGGGCTAGGGTTAGGATTAGGGCTAGGGTTAGGGTTAGGGTTAGGCTTAGGGATCGGGCTAGGGCTAGGGTTAGGGTTAGGGCTAGGGTTAGGGCTAGGGTTAGGGTTACGGCTAGGGCTAGGGTTTGGGCTAGGGCTAGGGTTAGGGCCAGGGTTAAGAAGGCACAGCAATGATGGAGAAGTGGCGTTTCTGCCACCACCCTCCACAACACCCCGCCCCATAGCTTGTCTCATTTTCTGGACTGCTCATTGATTGACCAACCCAAACCAGCCCAGCCTCAGGAGTTTGGTTTTCTGGTTTTGCTCACAAAAACATAAAAATGCTGGGCGAGTTTCAAAGGAATAAAGCAGAAAAACAACTTACTTTAGCAAGACTGCTGCAACCTAACTCGGTGGGGAAATGTGGGATAGCATATCTGGGTAACAGCAGGGCTGCTGATGTCTGGAATGGGGAAGTTACAAGTTCTGGTGCTGGGGTGATCCCACGTAGTCTCACAGAAGCAAAATTCCAATAGCTTAGCTCTGTTCCTTTTCTCACATGCTGTAGTGTAAGGATAAACCCCAACATGCAATAATCAGCAATAACAGGATTTTGCCATATTGTTCTCTGACCTCCACAATGTCATAGAACTACATTCACAGTCTAAGGAAAACCTTTTCACCTTATACGATTTTATACATCCTTTTTATGTAGCACTCTGAGCTGCAAACAGCTCCCAGGCCTGGAATGTCCCTTAAGCTTAATGAGCGTAGTGTCCATTTCATACTCAAGGAATTCCTGATAAAACACATCACGTTATTAACAAAATTACTTTGCTGAGAAAGTTAGAAGCCCTGGGCCTTTCGCGATAATTTTCTACAAATGTCATGCATTTTATACTTCTTTATCACAGAGAGAGATGATTGCTTATAAGAAGCCTATTCATATTGATCAGCTGGTTTTTTACAGATGAAACCAGAACTGATGATTGCTGTAGCAGCACTGGTCAGTAAGTTATTTATTCTTAGCTAAGTCAAATTACCGTTCAATAGGGCAATCAAGTCTGTAAAATGTTTCCTTCTCTAATGATTTCATTTAGGGATAGGATTAGAATGTGATGAAAAAGAAAAACTTACAGGCAGAAATTTGCTTTAAAGATAGATGTGCTTGAATCTTTGCCAATTCCTTTTAGCAAAGTAAACAAAATAGGTTAACAGGGTTGTTCTGGCTGTGTGTATTTGTTAAGGGAGATATGGAGCAAAGTTCTTTGTTTGTTAATATGCAGGCTATTAAAAATGGTATATATTTGGTGCTGGTTGCAATTTAATTAAAAAATGTGTTTCAAGCTGCCAGGGCAATGTTTCAAGCCTGATATCGAATCTGCATAAGAAGCCTCTGACATTTGCTTCTGAAAACAAAAATGCTTTTCATTTCAGATTCAGTTTCTTGGCAGTTTATATCAAAATACATGGAAGCCACTTATTAATGTTAGTTATTTAATATCAGGATCCAGTACGACATGGATTTTGACCTCTGCGAATGATGTGCTATTGCGTTTAGAATACTGAACAGTTTAATTTCTTACCATGTAAAGCAGCATGCAACAATTTCAAATTATTTATCCAGAGCTGGGGGCTTCTGAAATATATTTTAATGCAATGTACCAGTGAGATTTCAAGAGTTTTATTGGTTTGTTAAAAATATTCTTTCATACCCAAAGCTACCAGAGGGATGATGTTGTCCATTTACAATAATGGAAGTGCTTGATAAGATTAGTCATTTTTTACTTTATGAAGAACACGACTGAGAGTTTTGGACCAATTTCCAACACAATCTCTCATATTCAGTGTTCACCTGGAAATGTATATTTTGCCAAGTTAGAATCTGGAACATTCCAATTACCCAGGGCGCCTGCCTGAAATAGGCTGCATATATTTGAATATCTTAGTACCTGCTTTGAGGGACACTCTCAAAATCATCATAAGCCATACACATCATTGAATAACATTACACAGTCTATGCAGTTGGATCTTGTAAATGCCATTTAAATACTACATACAGGTGCAGACATCCAGATTTTACTATGAAACTTATCCTGCTCCATGGTACATCAAGCCACACCAGTGCCTCAATCGCAGATTTGACTTTGAAATTCATACATGGACATGAATTCACAGCAGTCAGCAACTAGTTATCCACAAAACACACCAGAAAAATTTAGACTTGGTGCTTTCAGTCAGTAATTAATTTGTAGCAATTTAATATTTCAGAATTATTGCTAAGCAACTTCTCTATAGCACTGAAAGTTGAAGTTCATAAATGTAGTGTCCTATCCCTTCAGAGATTAATGGGAGGTAATACCATAGCATTATTGTCACTTGACAAGTAAATCACAGATGCAGGAAATGTTTCAGTGCCCTCGGTTTGAATCCCACATGGTAGATCGTAGATTTTTAACTTCAAAAACAAAAAAAAATCTGAAATTAAAAGTGTATTGATGACTATGAGACCATTTTCAATTGTTGTGAAAAGAAATCTGGTTCATCAATATCCTTAGGGAAGGAAATCTGCCATTCTTCCCTGGTTTGGCCTACATGTGATCCAGAACCATAGCATTGTGTTTGACACTCAACCACCCTCTAAAATGACCTAGCCAAGCCATTCAGTTGTTTCAAATTACTAAAAAGTCTCAAAGGGATGAAAGCAGATGGAATGCATAGCATTAAACAAGGCACTGGGAATAACAGCAGTCCTGTCAATCTTGCAAAGTATTCTCTGCTATCATCTGGCAGCTAGTGCCAAACTGAGAAAGGCTGACTTACAGACTTGTCAAGCAACAACCTGACATATTCATACTCATGGAATTATATCTCATGGACAAAGACCCAAACATGACCATCAGAACCCCTGAGTATGGCCTGTCCTGCCAGCAGAAAAGATTCAACTAAGGTGGCGGAACAGTGGAATATATAGGGAATTGCCCTCACAGTCCTCAATGTTGACTCTTGATCCCATAAAATCTTGTGCCATCAGGTCAAACATCATCAAAGAAACATCCTGTTGATTGTCAGCTACTGCTCCTGCCTCACTCAGCTGATGAATCAATACTGCTCCATGTTGAACACAACTTGGAGGAAGTACTGAGCAAGGGCACAGAATGCACCCTGAATGGGGAACTTCAATGTCCATTGCCAAGAGTGGCTCAGCAGAACCACTTCTGACCAAAATGGTTGAGTCCTAAAGGGTATACATGCCAAATATGCCTGCGGCAGGTGGTTTTGTAACCAAGAGAGAATAACGGATTTGACCTCATCGTCACCAACCTACCTGCCACAGAGGCATTTGTCTTTGACAGTATTGGAAGGATAGAAAATCATACAATCCTTGAGGAGGTAAAGTCCTGTGTTCACACTGAGGACGCTCTCCATATTGCTGTGTAACATGATCACTGTGCTAAATGGAACAAAATTTGAATGAATCTAACAAGGCAAAACTGGGCAACCACAAAGTGGTGTGGGCCACCTGCAGCAATGGAATTGTACTCAACCACAGTCTGCACCCTCATGGCCCAGCATATCCTCCACTTTACCATATCGTCAAACCAGAGCATCAGCAATAGCCCTTAGGAATTGTGCCCCAGAACTAACCTCAGACCCCTAGCCAAGCTGTTCCAGTACAGTTACAACACTGGCATCTAACAGGCAATGTGGAAAATTGCCAAGTATGCCCTGTGCACAAAAAAGCAAGACAATTCCAACCTGCCAATCGCCACCCCATCAGTCTACTCTCGATCATCAGTAAAGTGATGAAAGGTGTTATCAACAGTACTATCAAGCAGCACCTGCTCAGCAATAACCTACTCAGTGATGCCCAGTTTGGATTCCACCAGGGCCACTCAGCTCCTGACCTCAATACAGCCTTGGTTCAAACATGGATCAAAGAGGTGAATTCACTAGGCGAACTGGGAGTGACTGCCTTTCTCATAAGGGCCACATTTGACCAGATTTGGCATCAAGGAACCCCAGAAAAACTAGACTCAATGGAAATCAGGACAAAATATTCAGCTGGTTAGAGTCATACTTGACACAAAGGAAGATAATTATTCTTGTTGAAAGTCAATTATCTCAGCTCTGGAACATCTCCTCAGGATACTGTTCTAGGCCTAACTATCTTCAGGTACTTCATCAATGATCCTTCCTCATCATAAGGTCAGAATTAGGGATGTCTGCCAAAGATTGCACAATGATCAGCACCATTCTGAACACTTCAGACACTGAAGCAGTCCATGTCAATATGCTTGATCTGAAAATGATAAGTAAAATTTTGCCACACAAATACCAGGCAATGAGGTCTAGGAATCAGAATTATAACCAGTTTGTGTTACATTGTTTATGTATTCTGGCTGCAGTTAAAGTGTCGACCACTCCACCAAAGCTAGGAAAAGCATTTCACTTTTCTCACTGAGCGATAATTACTACAAAAGCACTCAGAGCATCAACAATATGTGTTCAAGGCTCATTAAGAATCCTCAAAAACATGAAAATTACCGATTGGCTCCATAATATGTTTACAGCACCTGAGCCGCTCTGTAGACACAGACCTCATACAAAATGGATGCTTCTATGTAGCTTATTAAATCATATTATGTTATTTTTCTTAAAGGGGAGATTGGTTGCTCATTGCCCAAGTAGCTGTATTTTAACCCATTGACTTGACTGCTTTTAAGTTGAGTGTTTTAAATTCAACACTAAAGGAATTCAGATCTTCAAAGTTATAAACAGTGCATTGTGTCAATATAGCCTATGGGCTGAATCTTACAGTTTATTGATTAAGTGCAAGTTGTATCTAGGATTTTTAAAAATTCATTCACAGGATGTGGACATCACCAGCTAAATCAACATTTATTGCCCATTTTTAATTGCCCAGAGGGCAGTTAAGAGACGACCACAATGCTATAGGTCTGGAGTCACACTAGGACAGACCAGGTAAGGTTGACACTTTCCTGCCCTAAAAGATAATAGTGAACCTGGTAGGTTTCTCCTGACAATCAGCAGTAGTTTCATGGTCATCATTAGCCTCCTAAATCCAGATTCCCTTTATCATTATTGAATTCAAATACCACTATCTGCCATGGCAGGAGTCAAATCCAGAAAATTACCTGGGGCTTTGGATTAATAGTCTAGCGCTAATACCACTAGGCCATCACTTCCCAAGGGAAGGATTTATTTGTGAGGCCTAGAGAGATTTCTCACTGTACCTTACCAAACTTGCCTCATAAATTACTTATACCTCCCTCACATCTGATTCTATCCCCATTAACCACGCACCATTTCCAAAACAACTCAGTGTACATCTGATATCTTGTGAAACACCAGCAACCCTGGTGCCTGCACCACATTTAAAAAGCTGCCGTGCACCCAGACGAGCACTGGCGTTCCAAAGCTAGCCTGCTCAGTCACAGTTAGAATTTAAACATGTTGGAAGAGGGGAAGATGGTGTCATAATTCTCTGAAAGAGAACCGAAGGTCTTGGTTGACCAGGTGGTGTAAAGGAGAGGAGTGTTCCTCCCAGAGGACTAGCAGAGGAAACCATACCATCAGGTCCTGGCAGCCTGATCCAAGGTCAGTGCCATCTCTCTCTGCAGTGAAATTGTCAGCAGTTTAGGAAAAAATGTCAACCTAACTTCTCCATTTGGCCAGGTTAAGTGCCATAGTCTTCCCTCTGCTACTTCACACCATCTCTGCTATTACATTTACCTCTCAGTGCTCTGCCAGTTCTCGCTTTTGCCAGAAGTATCTTCCCTCACTTGCTCATACCCACCCAACCCACTGACCCTACATGGCGCCTGCACTATTCCCTTTCCTGGGACACCTCATCATCTTTTTTACTACCTGCACTGGTGCTAATAACTCTGCCACTCACTTTCACCACTCTTAATCCCTCCCTTTTGCTAATTCCAGGAGGAGACTGCCACAATCGCACAGAGCGAGCCCATGCAGATGGAGGGGTGCCCAATGTTTGACTCCTTAACCACTATGATGAGATTGGGACTGCTCCTGTGGAAATGCCAAAGCATCCATGTCCTGCCAATCAATTCAGTATCACTCTCTGTTCCATTGCAACTCTCACAGGAACCCCACTGTCAGTCTCATCTATTGCATGCCATGTCTAACCACTAGATTCGGCACTTTCTCTCTCTTTTGTCTTGCAGGTGATGCCAATATCTCCATCACCTCCACAGTGAAATGCCCTGCTCCCCTAGGAGCCACCTACTCAACCTTGAAGACGCTTACATGAAACATTGGCAAGGCTACCCTCACCAGCCCAGATACTGACATCCCTATGGAAACAAGAGCCGTCACATGTTTGTGAGCACAAGCTGGTGAGTACCTCACTGTGAGAGGTCCACAGCTGGATGAGGAAGGAATTTCTCATATCACTGGCACTCAGAGGACTGCCAGAGTCCAAGAACGTGCTCAACTCCAAGGAGAAGGGTGCCCTATGCTGTTAGAAATCAGGGAGTGTGTTTACAGGCACAGAGGGGAACAGGAGTAACAGACAGCTCAGTCTAAATTTGTTGGTGTGATTGAGGTGATCAGTGATGTCTGAAGCAGGGAGATACGTGGCAAACAGAGGTCCAATGCATAAGATCGCCAGGGATGAAGAATCCTGCAGCTCTATGTGTGATGTTCTGGTCCTTTAAGTGCCTCACATCAGTGAGTCCTACAGCTCCCTTCCTGACCAGTCGAGGCATACATCATCTGCTCAGTGATCACAGCCATTTTCTTTCTTGTTGCACACTTTCTATTTCCAACATGATGAAAGGTTCTCTTAGGCCAGAGACGTGCGCCCTCTGCTGCTACATGTTGATGAGATACTGAATGTTCAGATCCCCTTCCTGGTAGTCCTTCCTGTGAAAGCCATAGGCTTCACACCTCCTCAAGTCCCCAGCCAACCCGTCATACATGAGCCTGGACCTCTGACCTGAAGGTGTGAGATTGAAGTAACACATTGCTGCACAGCAAAATGTTAACCTGCTTCATCGAGCACTGCTGATCAGCAAAGTAAGCTGCTTGGTTGTATGACTGTGCTAATGGGCATGGTGAGGTAAGGCTTAGGCATTCTGTGCATATAGGTTGGTGCTAAGCAAGTAAGCTCTCAGAGAGCAAGTGAGCAGCTCTGGTATGCAGCCTGGTCCAGTCAGTGAGCTGGGGGCCTGTTCCTGGGCACAAAGTGTTCCTTTTGCAACCTCCCAATGCTAATTGCTGGTGCATTCTGAGATGCAAGTCTGTGTTTCCTAAGTGTCTACAAGTATATTGGAGAGGTGCCATGAGGGTTGAGACGGGTTGACAAATGTCAGATGCCACTGCCAGTCATGAGAGGGACACATGTGGCTGGTGTCCATGGATGATGCCCTGAGCATCAAGGCTTCTTGCAGCCAGTGGTGAGCTGAAGTCACCAGCTACCTGCCTTGACTTCCAGCTTGTTTGGCTTGTTTCAAAAGATAGGAAGCTGAATATTACTGAGGTGAGTTGTGCCATTAATAAGGCATTTAGAAAGCTATAATCTCTGTCATTTGGCAACTCGCTGACGTCTAGTGAGATTCTGCATTGCCATTTGGCAAAAATATAAAAGATGCCTCGCGATGCTCCTGCTGGAGCGCGTTTCAAATCCTGTCACAAATAGCCGGTGTAGTTCAGGTCCCTGTAATATTCTGCCCAATGGATATTCTGATGAACATCCCTCTCTTTTTGCTGTTCCAAAGAAGTCATGGGTTAAGATTTTTGAAGGGTGTGCAAGAGTGCTGTGGTTACAACTTTGGTGGTACCAATTACATTGACATCATTTATACAAAACAATGCAATTGCTGGAAAGAGAACTGTTCAGCTAATAGAATCCATGGATCTGTTTGGAAGGTGCCATGAAACGCCGTGTCCATTTTTATCATCGGTCTTCATCATTGATACAAAGAGTTTGCCACACAAAATGAGCCCCTGGAGCTCCTCATGGATCCTGTTTGGTGAAGATCAATTAATTGGTGTGCACTTCTGACCTCACTGAAATTGTTCTTGCACTCAGCTGTAAAAGCTTCCACTCACTTGACCAACAAAATAATCTCAGTCTGCCACTTGTGTCAGATGCTCAATGGTAGCTCAATTTCAATCAAAAAAGGAGCTGTAAGTGCTGGCATACATAATGTAGTGATGTGTAGTGAATGGTATCTTGGTATTCGTATCAATTATATGGTATATTGCACATTCTTGGAGATATAAAGGTGGAAGATGAACAGAATATGGCCCAAGAGCAGAGAAGGCGTCAGAAATTCACAGTTTGTAGCATTTCCAGATCGGGCAAGAGGGGCCTGAGCAAAAAGCCAAGAGCCCAGTTTTGACAGGGCAACAATACCTGAGGGTTACGTCATGATTGAGAATTGTGTAATTATGGTGTGCTCCCTGGCTTTCGTGCTTTCGCAACCCTGTTTGTGTTATCCTCATTAATTATAGGCATGCCTTTGGAGTTAGGTAGGATTGGGTTTATTTTTGTTCTGGTCATTTTTGTGTTTTGACTTGTGTGATGAGATGTATGAATATTCAGAGCAGTGCCAAACATGAATGATTAGCCTTAATTTCACAAGAGCTCCTCAATACCACATTCTCAGCATTCACTTTCCTTTGGGGGTAATTTTCACCTTCCTTGCTTGGGTCAGTAACTGGCAGAGCTGATAGGCCATTATTGAACTTACTTGATTGAGAAATGACAATGAGGTAAACCATAAAATAGGGTGATCATTTTCTCACTCAGCATAACACCTGACTGGTGAAGACATGTGACCCTCACGCTGTTTTCTTCCTCACTGAGGATCATGAACAAGTAAATATTGTCCCATAGTCTGTCTTGCTCTCTGCAGAAAAATAAAACCAAGATGGTTTAGAGTCATTGCACAAACAAAAGGTTAATTGGTGAGAATGTCTTGACATGTCATTCACTATGGATTAGAACATTCAATGGTGGGTTACCTGTGATAATGATATTTCATTCTGTGACCTTTCTCCAAACCGAAAAGTGGATCAGAATAATGAGATATATAAGTTGTTACATCAAGCAAGTTGTATATCCAGTGTTTAAATGCCCAGCAAATATAGATATAGGTTTAGCTTTCCACACTTCAAATATAGCTTTAGCTTCAAATATAATTTAAGCTTCATATAATTGAATTTGAAGTCTTGATCTCATATATATATAGATGACATTGTTTATAAACTACCAAATTATTTTACAGTGCACTGAAATGAATTTGCCATTAAATTAATTAGTGGGTGTAATCTTTATTTGTGGCTGTTCTTAATAAACAGCAATCAGCAATAACTCCTGTAGTTTGGTTACATTCAGCTTTTGATCATTTGTCACTGAATTATTTATTAAGTTCATATTGGTCTAACGCAGTTTCAGGGTGACAAATCATTGACAGGCCAAAGTGGCAGTAAAGTCTTTCCACCTCATTCAAATCTCACATTCCTCAAACTTAATGAGGACTTGGGTGCTTGTGGTGCAGTGGTAGTTATCCTACCTTTAAGCCATGTGGGTTCAGTCCTAGAGATAGTAGGAACTAAAGATGCTGGAAAATCTGAGATAACAAGGTGTAGAGCTGGATGAACACAGCAGGCCAAGCAACATCAGAGGAGCAGGAAGGCTGACGTTTTGGGCAATGGATGTTCACTCGGCTCACAAACGAACCTGATAAAGACAATTATTGCTGAGTCCACTTTAAAGTGACTGTGGTTTTCCTGGTTCCTATGTGCAATGGATTTGCCTGTGAACTTTCAGTGACTAATCGCTCACTCTCTGGCACCCTATGCCCATCAAGAGACCTGGCATTGGCAAGTAGGTGGTTGCTGAAAGCCACCCTCCTGCCCTTCACCCTTCAACTTGCTATTGACTATCCTGTGCCCCTCCCGCACCCCCTCTCACTTATTCTGGAAAGATCCAGTGATGATCTCTGATAAAAAGCTGACGTTGCTGGCATGTGGAGCTTTTGGCCTCAGATTGTCCAGCAACCTTTCAGGGTGGGATTTCCACCCTCCTGAGTCCGGATCGTGTGGAAGACCTCTCATTGGGAAGTTAAGTGAGAGACCCTATTTTTGGTAATTTATGTGACTGTACTGAAGTTATATCAAGGCTCCTCTGGACAGAAGCAATATAGTGATCTCTAACCAGTGGCGGGGGTGTGGGAACTCCCTCATTCAAACTGCCTGAGGATTTATTTAGTGATACAACATTCAAATTATTTGTAGAAAACGGAAACCCGCACCATCAGTTAAACCAGCAAGCAATTTTTTGACCTACCATCTAATCTGGGAGTCTGAAAATCTATGAATACAGGGTACAATCATCGCCTCCACTTAGTCTGCTTTGGCTCAACTGAAACATGTGAATTTGTGATGGAAAAGCCATTTAATAAAACAAAGGAACAGATGAAACAACACAATGCAATACCTCTATCAATCCATAATGGCAGACCTCAGGCCCTGTAAGTTACATGTCCTGCTGTTGCAAACTATACCATGCATCACTGCATTAGAAATGTTTTTTTCGTTCAAGCAAGCTGCTGATTCTTTATTGAATTTCAAAACTATTAGCAAATGTTTTCAGAATATATTGTTAAACATATTTAAAGGAGAGTGTAAAAGGAGATATGAGTCCATGAGTTGCAAATTTGATGTTTAATAAGAAAATGGTTGCCTTATTGAATGAATGCATTGCATCTGTTTTCAAAGTGGATGAAGAGGGCAGGGTTTTACTGGAACATGGGAACCTAAAAATATGAGGAAGGGTCCAAGGACGGGTCACTGGACCCGAAACATTAAGTCTGACTTCTCTCCACTTATGCTGCCAGATCTACTGACTTTTTCCAGCAATTTCTGTTTCTGTTTCTGATTTTCAGCATCCCCAATTCTTTTAGTTTTTAACCTAAAATGTGTATGGGGAAGAACATAGTGGAATATCTATAGGTCAGGTCCAGTTGACTCTACACCTCATTACATCTCAGTCATGGTCCAAATATGGATAAAAGAGCTGAATTTAAGGTACAAAGTATGCTTAGCATCAGTGTAACACAGAAAGCAATACAGCATCAAGGAGTTCTTGTGAAATTAAAACTAATAGTCCAAAACCTCTGGTCAGTGTCAGAACACTTCTTTCCATTGATAACCAGTCACAAAAATCAATTTTCTTTGCCTTTTTTTTTGCCTAAAACTCCTTCAGGGCAGTAGTACTCAGAGTGACCAACATAGAGAATCTGCACAGATGCCATTTTCCAACACCAGCTGTCATACTTTGGTGATTAACAGTTTACATGTCTCAACGCTTGGTGTGTTAGTGAGTGTGAGTGAATGTGTACATGTGTAGGGCGTGAAATAACGGGTGAGGAGAATATCGTGGATGAGGTCAATGGGTAATGGATGAGGTGGAAGGTTGTTGAGGTAGTAGTTGATGGCATGGCAGGTTGGTCAAATGGCAGGATGGTAGAGTAGCATTGGGATAGAGTGGCAGGTAGGTAAAGCAGTGAGATCAGCTGCATTTGGGGGTTGGTGAAATGTCAGAGCATCTGAGGGAGTCAGGAGAATTACCAAATGGAAATGTAAACATCCTGGGCAACTCCCATGTAGTCAATCTGTTGGAACTTTGAGAGTCCCTTACATATCTTAAAGCAATCTCACAATCAGAGATCTGGGCTAATAAAAAAAAGAGAAACTCTGCACTGGATGGAGTCATAGTTAGTACAAGGAAGATGCTTGTGGTTGTTGCAAACTAATCATCTCAGACTGGGACATTGCTGCAGGAATTCCTTAGCGCAAGAGCGGAAAACTTAAAGTAACTTCATTAAATTTGCCAGATTTTACATTTCCATGGGAATATTTTCCCAAAAGTTGCAAAGAATAATTTATCACTATCTCCCTGCTCCCAATCAGATCAACAACATCCTGAAAGGGGGATGCTACTACTCAGCCAGACAGCCAGTCATCTCTTGTGGTAGATCCTTTGGAGCTGCAACAGTGGCACAGAGAGATACGCACAAGTGCCCAGCTCCCAACAATCCCCTCTGCTGCCAGCTGGCTCTGCCTTGAGCAGTCCAGTATTTCACAGTTCCAGTGCCATAGTATGATGCCAATTGTCAACTGAAGCCCAATGGCAGTACTTTAAGGAGAGTAAGTTTTTTCTCCCTTCACCCCAACTGTAGGTTTTACTCAACTTCATAACTTTCAGCAATAGAAATAAACAGATGGTAACTGTTCAACCAATGACGTTCATTCCTCAAGCTAGCTACATGATGGGCTCCACTCCCACTTGTTCCTACTCACTGTTTAAAATAAAATCAGATGCATGTTTTACAAAATCCTGATAACCCATTTCTCACCTGGAGAAAAGAATTAAGACCTACTTCACCTGTTCTTTAATTGAACATAAGTTAAGCCTTTGTAAAGGTAGTGCAAAATATTCACGTCAACTGCTTTAATTACTGATTTAGTTAGTGATTTATCACTTGAATGCCAATGCATCCCACAGTAGTTAATTAACACCTCTAAATGCAACTTTAGCTGTACTCATGCCAAAGTGTACTTTTAATACCAAAATGGCAAATTCCTACCAAGCACTGCAAGTCACTCCATGTGAAATATATGAGTTACGTCACAATGGAAGTTTCAATGTGTTTGTTCCCTGAGACTTGGTTTAGGTTTAACCAGTGAAAGGAAATGAAAGCAGAGTTAACTGGATATCATGGATTTAAGACAATTGGCAAAAACTGAGAGGAAATATTGTTCTGCAGCAGGTTGAGTTGGTGCACATTTAAAAAGATTGTGCAGGTACATTCAATGTCATTTCCAAAAGGGATATCAACTTGAAAAGAAATAAAAATGTAGACTCATAGGGAAAGAACAGGGAAGTTAATTGCTCAGTTCTTCTATCGCACCAGCAGAGGCAAAATGGATTGAACAGTTCTGTAATATTCTGTAGTTCTCAGAAATAATATTTATCTTTTTAAGAAGTATTGAATGAGAAAATCCTCATCTGTTTCACTTATTCTTTGTAACCTTCTGTTCTTGTACAACTTATTGACATTGCCTTTCAACCTTAGCTAGGTCTTGAATTCGGAAATCAAACATACAGCAGCTGAGCCATGATTTGGAAAAAAAAAATGTAGCTCAGTATTTAAGGTAAAGATCCCTCATAGGGACCAGAATGTGAAGGCAGTTATGACTGACCAAAAGAAAGAGAGGAACACAAATGCACATGCTTGGCAATATGAGGCATATTAGTACAAAGTGGCTTGATTTCAATAGAAAGTTTAAAAACAAACTCTCAGGGTGGATAAGGGGTGGTCGATCTGCCATATTCAATTGCCTTCTGAATGATGGGAGTTCAAAACTACTGACAGCTGTGAGTGAAATGGTTCCAAAATAAGAAGAAGTGAAAGAGAACATGAATAAGAAAATAAGTGGAGTAGGTTCAGTATGAAAGTTAGCGCTCAAATGAGAAGCTGGCTTAAATGTTGTAGCATCCAGGTGGAAGATATGATCGGTCCAGATCGTCAGTACAATAATAATGTTGGATGACTCCACATTGTCCATTTCTGTAGTTTTTAATTCTTTTAATTCATTCAGAGAATGAGGGTGTCTCTGGTGAGGCCAGCATTTATTGCCCATACCTAATTGCCCAGAGGGCAGTTAAGTGTCCAACCACATTACTGTGGATCTGGAGTCACGTATAGGCCAGACCAGGTAAGGATGGCAGTTTCCTTCCCTAAAGGACCTTAGTAAATCAGATGTGTCTTTCCTAACCAATGGCAGTGGTTTCACAGTCAACATTAGACTCTCAATCCAAGATTTTCCAGACTCCAAATTGACCCTTCTGCAATTTTCAGGTGGGATCTCAGTTGCAGCATCAAAAGATCAATGCAAACATCCATGGGTCAGCCTGTCAGACACAGGAAAAGATGGATGAAGACAGGTCACCCTTCCTTATTATGATAACAGCTGTCATATTCAGTTAAATATTAAAAGTCCAATTCTTTTCAGTAAGAAGATGCAGTGGTATTGTGATCCAGAAGCTCTTGCTAATATTCCCTAACATGGGTTTGAATCCCACTGTGATGACATTTAATTTTTGTTTTCAATAAAATCTGGAATTAAAAGCTAGCCTAATGGCAACCAAGTAAACTAAGGTCGTGTGTTGTAAGAAAATCTGATTCACTAATGCCTTTTAAGGAAAGAAATCTGCCACATGTGAATCCAGACCAAAACAAAGTGGCTGGCATTTAACTGCACCCTGAGAATTTAGGGCAGTAAATGCTGGCTTAGCCAGTGATGCCCACATCCTGTGACTTTTTTAAAAAAAAATTGAGTAAGGGAGTATCTGAGGTGGGTGAGTGAGGGGAACAGTGATATAGAGTGATAAAGTGAGTGGTAGAGTGGCTGGTGGAGTTGGAAGGTGGTTGGGACAGAAAGGTCAGAAAAAGGTTTAGTTGGAGGGGTGTTTCCTTCTGGTGCTCAGTTCAGTTACTCTGGTTAACCATTGAGTTAGATAAACCATTAACCATCATAATGTGCCGATACAGTGGCTCAGGAGTTAGCACTGTTGCCTTACAGCACCAGGGTTCAATTCCAGCCTTGGGCAACTATCTGTGTGTCACACCGTGTCTGTGTACATTTCCTCCAGGTGCTCCTATTTCCTCCCACAGTCCAAAGGTGTACCGGTTAGGTGGATTAGCCATGCTATATTGCCCATAGTGCCCAGGGATGTGCAGTTTAGGTGGATTAGCCATAGGAAATGCTGGGTTATGGGGACAGGGTATGGGGGTGTGGGTCTGGGTGGGATGCTAATTGGAGGGTTAGTATGGACTCAATGGGCTTCCACACTGTATGGTTGTATGATTCTAATATTTCCAGGGCATGTATCCAGGTGATTCTCACATATCCAGCCCATGTTTCTAAAACTGAACTCAGGGCTGGAGATATTTGGCGAGGGTCCCAGCAGTGGAAATCACAAGTTTAAGCCTTCTGAGCAATGTCAATGCATGAGTGTGTCAAGACTTCTGCAAGGTCCTGACATGCATCTCCCAACTAAAGTTCAGTCTCTGACATTGCTAACACTTAAAGGTTTAGGCCAAGGTTTCAGATCTATTGTGTCAATGCGGAACAGTCACAGGGATATTGAGAAATTGAGTAAGGAAGTTTCACATCGATTTGTTAATGAGCTCGAAAATCCAGTGGAGAATTTTAATGGCTGAGACTGTTCTCACAGAAAATATATGATGCCGTTTTAAGCCTCCCTAAATTATATCATTAATAATAATTGCTGTCAGCTGTATTCTGCCGGCTTTTCCAACATGGTAACAATGTATGAAATGGTTGCTGCTGAGAAGGCACTTCAATATTCTATTATTGTCTGGAGCTCGAAAAAACTTCTTGAAATCATATTTTGGATTCATTTGTCTTGTTTTTTTTAAAGGATTCTTCTTTCCCTTTTATTTTAATAATTTGTCTTTTAGTTTCCTCTGTCACTGGTTGACCCCCAATAGAATTTTGAAGAATCTTATTTGAATAATTTTAAAGAATCCCATCATGAACCAGGAGTGAAGATGAAACATATGGTGAAAAGATTGCCATTGGAAATGGAGTTGCTATTTCATATGATTCTGACGCCAGCACTGGGATAGCAAGGAACTGTCTCACCAGAATGGGCCACATCTGTGCTGGGCTGGTAACAAGATCCTATGAGAAAGGACAACCAGAGCTGTAAGGAAGACTTTAAAATGACATGAGGAGACAGGAAATTAGGGTGGGGAAATAGTTAGAAATGAGAGAAATAAAGTGACATCAATAAAAGGACCTGGTAAAATGAATAAAAGCCAAACTGAAAGAAGGAATGATAATGATAGCCAGAAGTTGGATAAAGTCATAGAGGATAATAGTAATAGAATGACTGAAAAACAAAGAGAGTTAATGAATAAATAAGAGCAATTTAAGCTGATAGCGCTGCAGTTTGGAGCATTCAAGACTTTGTCTAGGATCTAAATAAGGAAGAGTTTTGTATCAAGGAACTAGATGCTGACATATATAACACATTCACAAAGGAAAGTGAATGAAAGTTAGGGACTCAAATACTTGTAGTAGTGAAAATCACAACAATAATGTGCAATAATAATTATGGGGAATAAGGGAAGATACAAAGATACACCAGCAGGTAGAAATAACAAAACCAGAAAGGGAAATTAAGTATTTTTTAGGCATACAGAATGTCTTTACCAATCAGTTTATAAGAAGTACAACAAGAAATGAATCATGGCTGGATCTTGTAATTAGAAATAAATCAAAAGAGATAAAGGAAGTAAGAATAGTTGAGCATTTTGACATAGTAATACTCACCATTAGGATTGGAAATGGTATAAATAGAATAAAGACAAAAGTAATTGATTAGAAGCACACAAATGAAGAGAAAACAAGGTTTGAACTAAAGGAAGCTTAGACAAAATCTTCAAAAACAAAGAGACAGAAAAACAGAAATAGATCATATAAATTAGAGAAGTAGAGCTCGAAAAATATTTTGCACTAAAAGCCAAAATTAAATGAGCTCATTATGAGGCGTCACGGATGAATGAAGAGCAAAAGAGAAAACTGAATCTAAGGAGAAAGGAAATATAAGAAACAGTAAAGGCAAGGAGGATAAAGGGCATTTTCTGAAGAAGGGTCTAGGCCCAAAACGTCAGCGTTCCTGCTCCTCTGATGCTGCTTGGCCTGCTATGTTCATTCAGCTCTACACCTTGTTATCGAGGATAAAGGGAATGTGAGGAACCTAGGACAAAAATTAAAAATATATTAGGAAACCAAAAAGGAATTACAAAATAAAATTATCAAAGACTACAAAAAGAAAGAGTGAAGTAGCCTATCAACACATAAACAACAAAAGGAAAATTAAAGCAGGGATGTAGTCAATAAAATATAAGCACAATAAACTCACTTGTAATGACAAAGAATTTGTAGATGTATTGAGGAATTTTTTTTTTGGTTTTTTTGTTAAAGGAATTAACAAAATAAATACTTCACAGCTGATTTGAAGTAGATCGAACAGGAAGAGACTTGAGTGGAGCATGAACACTGGACCAGAATGGTTTTGTCAATGGTCTGTTTTGGTGCTTAACATCTTATATAATTTCATGTAATGTGACGTAAAGCAGGAGAAAGAGTATCTGAGGCAGGAGAAGAGGCAGGCACAATTTCCATAACAAGTTCCAATTTGGAGTAGGTGGCAACAGGCAGACATCTTAATCCATTTGGCATGAAGCCCAGCAATATAAACCCCAATCTAATTTACATTTCATTGCACAATCATGTAGTTTCATAAAATGATCATGTGACTATCAACACAATTTGCAAGTGGTTTCTTCTTTAGTTTCATTCTTGAATGGAGAAATAAGCATCCAAAAGAATGTTTCCAGCCAACTGCATCTTTAAGCACAGCAATTTGAGAGCGAGTACTGTGTTGCCCAATGCTGAACCACCATTATTCTAGGTTGTTATGAACAAACTTTCCCCACATCAGACGAAATTGAGATATTGAAGGTTTGAAACAGTGATGTCCAAATGGGCACTCTGCACACATTCTGTTGTGCATGTTAATATCATGCACCAAATCACTTGGATACTTGCTTTGTAGGGCAATTGTAGCCATATTCCAGTATGAGTTACAAAGCTTACATGACACATAAGGAAACTGAAAAACTGCCCCATTGCTTTATAGCTGGCTTCATTCAAGTTGCAGCAGGTTGAAAGCAATTCTACTGATGGACACATGGTAGATTTCCTACCTGCTGCACATTTAGGAAGGACCATACCAAACTTTCAAAATAAACAATGCTGTAATAAAACATCTGTGTTTGAGTGGTCAAGTCAGTGTATATTGCAATCAAATCATTTCAGGCACCCCTATTGATTCAGAGAAATGCATTAAATTTTATTGGATCAACTTATTCGTTTAAGGAGTGCTGAGAGTCTCTTATCCTCTACTTCAGGTTGAGTAGGGAGATGCTGCATTTTTGTTTTGATATTTTTTACTAAATCCGCCATACCTACCATAGTCAGCAGTTTATTGCACAGGAGTGCAGAAACCGAATTAGACCATTCAGTTCCTCAAACCTCTCTGTTGAACATAACTATACGCAAGACATGTAAAAGAGGATATTTTCTGGAACTCGACAGACTTAGGCTCTAGTTCAATGTGATCTAACATCTGAATAACATAGCTCCTTTCATGCAGAGTCAGTAGCTATTCTTAGGCAGAAGGTATAATTAACCCTTTACACTATATCTCCCGCCAAATGCTCTGAAGGTATCCTTTTAATCATTAACATTTAACTCTGAACTTTTAACTGTTTACTCCCACTCCCCTACCATCCCAATCACTGCCCATGCAAGTTACTTTAGTTTGAGGCATTAATTTCCAACAACAGTCTTAGCTCTCCTATAGAAGGTTTGAACTCTCTTATTCATGGGCTGTGAAGATGGAAACAGACATGGGATAAGATGGAAGCTTCATTGAAAACAGCAATGTTTCTGGACCTCCATCAGAATGTAGAAGTGTATCGTCACTGTGGAAGAAATACGGACCATGATCTATATGAAGTTCCTGTTCAGCAGTGCTGTCTACAAGCTGGGTGGCAAATTATTAGAGTTTAATTTAGAGTTTTCAACATGCCATCCTGATCCTGCAGATGTCCATTATCATTAACATGGGCTTGCTTCTTCATGACGGTTTTATGCAAACTGAAAGGAAGATTTTTGTTCTCTTTTTTCAAGAGCATATTTTTCAAACCTATTAATCACCTCTCATTAATTGTAGCAGAAAGCTTTCCTCAGGTAATCATTCACGGTGATCCTCAACCTTTAACTATTTCTGTGAAAAAATATACTTTAGTCAAAAAATGTGTCAACTGCATAAGAACGTTAGTTGTCTCTGCACAGGGTTTTTGAAACCTTCTATGGTCTCTTCTTTCTCAAACTCCACGGTTTGGCTGTATTAGTGTCACTGTTAAGAACTTTTAGGTCAGCAATCTCTTTGAGATCAACTACTCCAATGTTGATTCGACTTGGATATGCTTGAACTCCTTTTCATGTTCAATTTTAAAGTTCCCTAATGTACTCTTCAGTTATAAAGGACAGAGTCAGAAACTCTGCTTGTTTTCCAAAAGGATCTTTTTGTGCTGATAGATTCATTTGCAGATTTCAGTTGGTTGTTTTGCAGATTAAGAATCACTGAATGTTCAATGTTTATTTGTGGTTGTAACTCTTCTTGAGCTGTCAATCCTTTACATGTTAGTGCTACGTGATCGTCTGGATATTCAAATCATTTAACTTACTAAACTGGTAGGTATTTTACCTTCACAAGATTCCTAGACTCACAATATTCTGGCTTTATCTAACAAGGGTTGAGGTATAACCGACAGCAGCTGGGATTTTAGAATATGATTGTATTTATGTTCTCTTGTAGTGCTGTTGCCTTTGTTACATCTCACAGGAAGAATTTATCCTGCTCTACCATGTCCTGTATTACTGGAACACCTGCAGACTTCTGTGGGCTGTATTTCATTTTCTGTGTTGTTGCTGAAGCTATGTCATTTCCTTGGTACCCATGACCCCGTGTAAACCTGGCTGAGTTCCTAATTGTGGGATTCTTAATGATATCCACAGCACCCAGTTTCTTTGCTTATTTTACAAAGTTTCTAGGTGTTAGTTTCTTCCCTATGCCTATAAGTTCTCTGAGTGACAATACTTTTTCCTCACTTTGGCTGAATAATATTTTCCTGTTGCCACATTCCTTGCTGTAAGATTTGCACAAGTTATCTCAGGTAGGGCTTGAAGTTTGTTGTTTGCTGCTTCCTGTCAGTAATGAGCTTCTCTTCAGGCATTTCCTCTTTTTCTAGCATTGAATCACAGGACAGGCAGTGTTCTTCACCCCTAGCACTGTATTAGTACTGACTGCCCTTGGCACTCACCTTTAGCTCTGTTGGTCTGGTCACGATGTAGCACTATGTAGTAAAATGCGGTATATGTTCATTTAAGTGGGCATTTACAGACTTTATTAGACATAACTATTATCAAGGCATAGTAATACGGAATATTTTCTGGGACCCTACATGTTCAGGCTCCATTTCCATATTGCCTAGCATCTGTCCACATAGATCCTTTCGCACATGCTCAGTAACTCTTTGGAGAGTAAAGCTATAATTAACTTTTTAATCTATACCATCAAGGTACTATATCTCTTTGTACCCTTGATTAGCAAAAATTCTATCTTTGATTTTTTAAAATTGATTTAGCATCTACTATTTCTTACAGAAGAAAAACAAAATTACTGTTCATCCATCCTTTGCATGAGAATATGCCTCCTGACCTCAGTGAACACAGTACTGTAAAAATTTTCTTTATTAAATTCCCAAAGGAACTGAAATGAAAGAATGCAGTTTGGTTTGCAATTCTGCAATAATTCAGGATTCGATTTAAAGACCACAAAGTAAGAAAAACACTAAGGCTGTTCTTTTAAAGCTGAGTTGCCACATATCCTAGAGATATTTGACGAAAGAACATATGTTTGATTCAGCCCATTGTTCAGCTTGCCTAAGAGTGTTGCTGTCTTGGGATGAAAGGTCTGAAATTTTCCAATTTTTAATCAGTTGCTACTACTTCCTTGATGAAAATCATGAAAGCAGCTGTGATTTAAAATAACAAACTTAAAGTTTATTGAAAGCTACCAACGGTATAGAGTATGTGGACTGAACTAATCACATTAATTGTAATTATGTTATTTCAAATTCTTATAACAACATCTGCCCTATGCTGTTGTTTAAAACATTTCCTGAAAAAATGAAAACTCTTTTTTGCTCAGTCAATCTGCAATTCACAACCACGTTATTCACATTTATACATAAGGTGACCTTGAAGTCAAATGGGCTTCCTTCTGTCATTCGTGAGAATCTACTTTGGGAAATTTTTTAAATAATTACAGAACAAAAAAGATGCCTGAATTGTGAAAGCAATTCTTCTGTTTGTTCTGGCATTTCAAAACCACGACAACAGCTTTTGATGAGCTCAATATGAAAAAGAGAATAAACAGTTAACAGTAATAATCAAAGAGTGGAAGAAGGGAATGAAAGAAACATATGAAGTCTGTCACCAATGATAGATGCCACGAGAGGTTTAGAAACCTGACAAAGCCTATGTCTCTCAGAAAGCTATCAGAGCATCTCAAAAATATGACAGTGTCCAGTGAGGAAAGAAACTGTTAGAATATATGATTGATGAAATTCCTGGAAGATTAAATATTTGTTGTGACGAGTTTGTAAGAGGTATTGTGACAAAAAAATGAAAGCAATATAACATGAAAAAATGATAACCTATTGTCATTTCCACTATTATTTTTCTGGCCCAAAGACATTTGGGAAAAACCATTGGAAGCAAACTTTCTGATAATTTTGAGGTTTGGCAAGTTCAAACACTGCCCTTTCATCTCTGGCACCTGCATTTGAAACAAGATCAACCTGTTGAAAGAATTCTTTTCTCCATTTATTGGCTGCCTTTCCTCAGTTGGAATCCTAGCCGTATAATGAATATAAGCGCATGATAACAGGCCATTTAAAATGTCCACAAAAAGCATATATTTAAGGATAATAATAAACCATGAGAGGAAACATTAGACACCTTGACAATGCTATGAACCCTAAGATGCATTATATAATAAAACTACCCAATAGCCTATGGTATGTTTTCCTATCGTGTGCAGATGGACATATTACTTTTTGGTTTTTATCATTTGAAACAAAGTGTTAGCACAATAAAGCAAAGATGATCTCACTGATTCGCCATTATTACAAATGAGTCCTATTCCATTTCTCTCAGGAAACAATTACAGGAAAATTTTCAAAAAAGTAACCAGCCTTTTTAATAGTGAGTAGGGACTTACTATTTTTACCTACTTGATGACAAGGCAAATTTTATCACTTGCGTGAACAAGGATTCTCACAGGTAGCCTCATCTTGCTTAACTGTCCATTTAACTTACCTATAAAAAGGATATATTATCTGTTTAACAAAGACTGTGTTAGGTATTATGAACAGACACTAGACAAAAATTTGTTATGGTTCTAGCCAGAAAACCTGACATTGTTAAGTTCCCAGCTGAAGCAGGTTGGCATGGTGGCTCAGTGGCTAGCACTGCTGCCTCACAGTGGCAGGCATCTGGGTTCAATTCCAGCCTTGTACAACTGTCTGTGTGGAGTTTGCACATTCTTCTCATGTCTGTGTGGTTTTCTACCAGGTGCTCTGGATTCCTCCCACAGCCTAAAGTTGTGTAGGTTAGGTGAATTAGTCCTGTAGGGTCCAAGGATGTGCAGACGAGCCATGGTAAATTTAGGGTTCGCAGAGAAAGGTTGGGTGATTGGCCTGGGTGCTCTTCAGAGGGTTAGTGCAGACTTGATAGGTAAATGCCCTCTTTCTGCACTGGAGGGGTTCTATTTGGTTAATCATCCACCTCCTCAGTTGGGTGCAACAAGGTTAACTAAAAATGCAGCCCTTTCCTTGTTGATGCATTTCTCTCAGACTCAAATTAGCTTATGTTTTAAAAGCAATCAATTTGATTAGACTTCCTTCACATAACAAAGAGAGGGAATTTATTAATTATTAAATGCAAGAATGAATAGTAATGCAACATACATATACACAGTAGAATGAAAGATAGTCCAAAAAGGTTAAAGCAAAAAGTAAAGATCTATGGATCAGTCTCTGAGTTATTCAGGAAAGCAGATGTGACAAGGTTGCAGGTATTGTTGGGCAGAACCAGTAGCATTGACGTTGACAGTTAAGCAACAATTTTGAGATTCTTGGTTTTACAGATTTGCAAAAGTTCTGATTCCTTTTGACAGTGAATGAATTTCAGAGTGAGAAAGTCTTTGGCTTCTGTATTACCTACATCAACGGAGTGTTTAAAATGCCATTCACAAAGATGCGGCCCTCAGCATTCTGGTCCACACACTAGGACATCTAATAATAGCACACACAGATTTATGTTGTCGTCAGTTTATAACACTTTTTTCTTTATTCCTTGAGGGGTAAACAGACATGGTCTGCAATAGATGGCTCTTCATGATAAGTCCCTTTCTGTTTGAAGTTTCAGTGATGCTTTACAGTTGTGATATTCCTTGGGTTTTACATATGACTTTTTCTAAATTTATAGCTGTAGCTTTTCTTTCTGTAGTGGACCTTTAAAGATGCATGTTTTGGAATTTGAAGTAAAAAGTGTCTATAAATACTCAAGGGTTCCGATCCATCATCATAACACAGGTTAATTGCTTCGGGGATGGAAAATCAAGATGAGGTCAACATCTTCGACCACCTGAAGTTGAAACTCCAAGGTAATGTTAGTAAATATGACACGTACCTCCTCCATAACCTCTTTTTCTTCAGAGACTGGCTGTAGTCCCATCCAAGGCCACATCTTGACTCTGGAGCTCTTGTGGCTAAAAAGCTACCATCCACCTGAGTGTAAAATGGCAGAAGGGCAACCAGAAGTTCTCATGGTCTGGCTCCAGCCCAACATTTCAGTCAGGGAGCACGATGGACAGCGGTCTGTAAAATTCAGCTGTGTGTTTGTTTTTATGGGTGATTAACCTGTTCAGATTTAAAATTCTTTGAAAATATTTTAAGAGTGGGAATTTCTATCACGATCAAATATGTAGAAGGAAGAGCTGTATTAGATTGTTATGTTTATATTTTTATCAATCCTAAATGCCTCTTGAGGCCTACCCATGAGACTGCATGAGTGGCTTGGAAAATAGTGCAAAGGGTCTGCAAACCAGATGTGAGGGCCAAAGGAACTGGGACAAACAGAGTGAAAACGGAAAGAACTGTGGATGCTGTAAATCAGGAACAAAAACAAAGTTGCTTGAAAAGCTCAGCAGGTCTGGCAGCATTTGTGAAGAAAAAAATCAGAGTTAACATTTTGGGTGGGACAAACAGAGGTTTGCCTTGTAGCCATTCACTTTGCCTTGCCTAGGATGTCCTTCTAGGGTTAACAGGCCCAATTCTATCTCACGTTCACCCACCAGAGAAAAAATTGCACACTTTGGGATACTTTATACCAAGGTATGCCCACTAAGTTAGGAAATGTCTAAATCAAGTTAGCCATTTCAATAACCAAAATCCAGCCAATAATCAAATAGGAGATGTAGGATAGGCTATATTATTATTGCCCACAAATTTTAGAAATATGTCCATTGATTTTTTTTGTACAAGATTGCTGATGCAGTTCTGGTATCCAGCGCAAGTCTGGGCAGCACAGAAACATTTACAATTTAAAGCACCAGAAGGCTTATACTAACAACTGCATTTGCAGTGCTTTTATTATTATCTACATAACTGTAGAGATGCTCTGCAGGATTCAGAACGCAATTGCAGACAAGTCACTCTGCCCAAAAAGTACAACTGCTGGTGATCCCAGACAACAAACTGAGGTCAGAAGGCGAGTCTATCCTTGCAGTGGACAGAATACCACTCTGTTATAGGTGAATTGGATTTTCACAAACAATGGAAAACCCCAACATATTTAACCAGAAACTGGAGGCATGATGCAATTACTTTATCTTCACAGCAGTTACACATCCTTCATAACGTGGCAGAAGTAAATGGATGCACTGGATTTTTTCAAGGTGTTCACACCACTGTCCAGAAGGTAATCAATTCCATAAACGAGGTGATAACTGAATATTATAAAAGAACGTGTTACATAATCATGTGACATATGTGTTTAATTTTGTTTGCAATTTCCTCATTCCTCTTTTACCATTTACTTCAGAAACTAATTCCCAAATCAGTGATCAATCATGGCTGGATGCAATCAATTGTGCAGCCTTCATGCTTCAGCACATTATTAAATGTGTTCTTCTACACAGTGGAGTCAATCATCAATTATGTCTAATGTCCAGTATACTGAAGAATCAAGATTGTATTCTATTGAATGCATCAGGATGGATGGCACTGGGCTCTTGTTCATTGGTTCATGGCCTCCAAAAGTGAAATTAGTAAATTACCTCATAATCTGTCTGAAGAACTTGAAAGGCTTAAATCTGAATTTTACTGAAAGAACAGTGACAAGATTTTATTTAATTGAATGGAACTGTATATTACTAAGGAAGAAATAAAAGAAAAATACTGCAAATGCTTGAAATCGGAAACAAACACAGAGAATACTGAAGAAACTCAGCAGGCCAGGCAGCATCTGCAGAGAGATACAGAGTTAATGTTTTGAGTTCGATATGAGACTTCTTCAGAACTGCTCTGAGGAAGAGTCATATTGGATTTGAAACATCAACACTGTTTCTCTCTCCACAATTGCTGCCAGACACGATAAGATAGGCCATTTCTGAAACCGTGTTCTGAGGAAGAGTCATGTCAGACTCAAATCATTAACTCTGCTTCTGTCTTCACAGATGCTGCCAGACAGGATAAGATGGGACATCTCTGAATTCCTGCAGACATTGTTTGTCTCCAGTTCCATGTGAGCTGATGTCAGTATTAAATAACTTCTTTCATACATTCGGGTCGCTATTTTTGGAGTAAAAGTACAATTAACCCTTGACTTGACATTTCTTTCCAGTTTTTTAATGGCACGCTTTCAACCAGTAACATTTAACCATAAAGAAATGTAACTCGTTGCTTTCACTTCCTTGTCACTCAACTCACAAGTCACTGTAGCTTTCTCAGCTCTCAGCATTCTCAGCTCATTTGGAGCATGCATAGGATGCAGTGTTCCCCAATCATTGCTTTGGAGGACGAGAACAGAGGTAGAGTGAAATGGCAGCTTCTTTGCGAACAAAAGCATTTTCTGGAACTCTCATCAGAAAGTATAAAGTTATCATCGGTGAGGAAATAGAGATCTGGAGTAGGATCTATAAGAGGTTCCTGCACAGTACTGTGGTCTACAGGCTGGTGTTCAATTCATTTACTTCCCCATGTATTACCAAGTCTTATTTTTGGAAGACCATCCTCCGTCTGGAGTTGGCTGTCATCATCAAATTACTGCAAAGTTAAACAAAGATGATTGCTCTCTTGATCAAGATTTTCTTCATGAACCACAGTGAAATAGTGGTATTGTTACTGGTCAAGTAATAGAAAACCCATGGCTAATATTGTGGAAATATGGATTCAAATCCCCCCAGTGGCAGGTGGTGAAAATTGAACTCAATAAATATCTGCAATAAGGAGTTAGCCGAATGTCAATTGTTCTAATAAAAGCCCACCTGGTTTACTAATATCTTTCAAGAAAGAAATCTGTCATTCTTACCAGGTCTGGCCTAAATGTGACCCCAGACACACAGCAATGTGACAGACTCTTAACTGCTCACTAGTGATATGGACCAGACCAAACCTCCTCAAAACATGCGAAGAAGATAGCTTAGACTATCTGTTCCTTACTTTAAAGGCAAGTGTCAGTTGTTATGTTCCGAATGCGATTTGATTGAACAAGCTACCAGGCTTTAATGTTACGCACTTTACTTATACACTGCAGTTAAAATACAGATAAAATAAAAATTAAAAGAATTGACTTAACTGTAATTCTATCAAAATACTTAAAGCAATAAACTACTCATTAGCTATTCCAATATAGTAACATTCTGTAAACATATTCTTGGCAAAGGCAAATTCAGTAAAATAGATTGTCTCACATGTAATTCTCGCATCAGGAAGAGAACCCCAGCTTTAGGGAAAGCAGAGAGAGGAATAAGAGCCTTCCCATCCAGCTTCAAAATCCCAGCAACTGCTGCTTAAAGCTAATTTAAAAATTCTGATTCTGCGAAAGCTTGACCCCACCCTTTCAGACTGCTTCTATTCTTCCAACTTCCTTTTTAAAAAATCCCAAGGTCTCACAAGCTGTTTACTGGCTTTGAGCAGACCACTTAGTACCTCTGTCTAAACCCCTCTTCAATTAAAAAAACAGGACAAAATGCACCTCTTAAAGCCATAGTACCATCACACTGGGCATTTAGGGATGAGAAATAAAGCTGGTTTAGCCGAAGATGCCCACATCTGATGAGTGAATTAAAAAGTGTGGCAGAAATGTTTTGAGTCGTTCATTCACAGCAATTTTAGAATTCTGAAAAGCTGTGAAAGAAAGTTATTTTCTTCTATCAATGTATCTCTCTTTTATGTTACTCGCATAAGAACACTGCCTGTTCCTGCTCAGGGGATTTTGGAAATCTGCTGTGTCTGACAAATTGGATTGGGCAGAACCCTGAGTACTTATTGAATATCCACATTTTAATGCCACACATTTCTCGTTTAAGGAGGACGGCTACATCTAAAAAGATGATTGCAGATCTAGATTCGTTGCGTCCACAGAATCCTATGTGGACCCATGTCATGTCTCACCTGTACAGAGTAAGGGCTATATAAAGCAAGAAGATTAAAAAGAAAAAAGATAACAAGAGGCCGACAACCCAAACCCCTCTCAGCAGGAAGTCATCTCCTGCAGGCATATTTATTATTTTTCTTTCCAAGGGATATACAAGAAAAGGAAACTCAACTCAATTCCTGGTCTGTGTGTGTTAATGGCTTGACGTAGTAATGCAAGGTCTAATGTACAGTGAAGCTCACAGATTTGGAACAGCCATTAAACACTTCTTGCACTGCAGGTAAAGAAAGGGAAACTGTCTAACTCACTCTGAATCCTACCAGCTATCCATTTGCAAAAGGAAACAAGATCGAAGAATTTTAACTAACCCACAAAACTAAGAATTCTAAAATTTACTGCTCAACCAGCGACGTCAATGCTACAAATACTGTAACATGTAACATCTGCAACATTTAGTTGTTTGCTGTACATAATTGACTTAAAAAACTGGTCTGCATATCTTTTTAAAAAAGTTTCGTCTTTTTCAGATGCACTTCTTATGGGTGTTATCTTATTATTCCCTCTCATATTTAGTAACTAATAAAAACACGGTTTCATTAACTAAAGAAAGCTTCCTATAAAAGTTAAATTTATATGGTCTGGGGGAAAAGTACCCACAAAGTGAGAACATTTTTCAAATTAACCTTATTGGAACCAAAGGAGTGGGCAAACACAAAGGGGAACCAGCTTATCATTCCTTACCCAGGGGTTTGTGATACATCCTATCTGGAATCATACAAAATTGGGGGATATTGCCCAGGAACTGCTGGAATCAAACTGGGGACTTTATTTAAAGCCACAGTTAAAATGTACATATTAGAGTGGGTAAATTGTCACTTTGAAGACAATTTAAAAATAAAATCTGCAAAGGGCTTTCTTAGGTTTGCTGTTTTTAAAGCTGGCACATCCCAAGTAGAATTGCAAGGAGTTATTTTTGAAGATTTAAAGTTCTCTCACTTGAACAGTTGAAATATTGCACCAAGGTGATTAGGACCAGAACTTTGTTCATAGGCCAGTCCTAGTGTACAGCAACACCTGGGAAATAAAGCTAAAGGGAGCCCTCTTCCAAAAAATACAGCTAGCTGATCGAGTGGTAAATTTCACAAAGCGCACATTTGCTAAGGCCCATGTAACCTATCTGGGAAACAGCTACTCAAGGATGACAGCAACTCAAATCTCTTACCTGTATTGTTACCTCCATGTATCTCTTACAGTCTACTGTCCTGAGTAACCTCAGTCCTTTGCTGTCTACTGGTCTCTGAACTGCTGCCCTAATGACAATACAGCATTAATTTAATTTAATTTAATTGAGCTTCATTGTCACTTGTATTCAAGTACAGAAGTACAGGAATACAGTGAAAATATACAAGTCTCCCCACATGGTGCCATGTTAAGTATGAAGACACCTAGATACAAAATTTAAGTACAAGAAGTAACATAGAAAAGTAAAGTTAAAACCAAAGCATCACTGGTGTTCTTAGTATAAGGGAAAAATAAAGAAATAAAGTTAAGTGTTAACATTACAGTCCTTCCGAGTATGAAGCGGAAAAATAAAGGAATGAAGGTAGAAGTTTAACAGTCTTTCTTAAGTCCGCTACCTGCAAGGGCTTGATCTCCGCCACTTTGGCCCAATCTCCAGGAAACTTTGGGCTTCCTGTTCTCGATGCTGCAGATGGTGGAGGACCAACACTTCAGGCTTGCTCTAACCACATTGGGCTCAGGCCCACAGCTGCTTCCAAGCACTGAACCCCGAGCCCACACCCCTCCGGGCCCACGGCCCGCACCGCTCCAGGCTCACAGCCCACAGCCCGCACCGCTCCGGGCCCACAGCCCACAGCCCGCACCGCTCCGGGCCCACAGCCCACAGCCTGCACCGCTCCAGGCCCACAGCCCACAGCCCGCACCGCTCCGGGCCCACAGCACTGGATGCACAAGGCCTCCAGCCAATCTGCCCTGGACCACTGCCATACTTCCTGTGATGCTATTGCCGCTGCTGTCTCTCTGTCCAGAATTCCACAAGGTAAGTAAAAAAGACAGGAAGGAGAGAGAAAAAAGAAGAAGAAAAAAGAATGTGGCCAGCCTGGACCAGACGGGGTGGGGACCGTTGTGAATAACTGCCCCTCTCTCCCCTCCACGCTGCCAGGTCCTGCTCATCACATAAGTGCTAGATAATTATAACTGCCTTACAGTTTCAGAAAAATTCCTTTTAACAATAAAACTGACATCACCAATACCTTCCACCCCAATCTTAAGTTCACCTGGACCATCTCGGATACCTCTCTTTCCTTCCTGGACCTCTCTGTTTCCATCTCTGGCAACCACCTGGAAACCGATATCCATTTCAAGCCCACCGACTCCCACAGCTACCTAGAATACACCTCCTCCCACCCACCTTCCTGCAAAAATGCCATCCCCTATTCCCAATTCCTTCGCCTCTGCCGCATCTGCTTGTTTCTTTTTCCTTTTGTCTTCCATTTATTCCATGCCTCCCTGAAGTCCAGTTACTTATTTTGCTTTACCATTTTGTTTATCGAAATTGTTGGCAATTTCACATCCACATTATTTTTGTTTTGTTTCTCAGACTAATCATTTGTTTTCAACCATGCTTACCTGAACCTGAGATTATACACAAGTTTTTCTGACAATCATTTTGCTAATGATAACCATAGTCTTGTAAGACACAAATTTTGTGTAATATGTATAAGAAAACAAGAAATTGTTGGGAATACTCAGCAAAGCCATATTTTGAAGGAGAAAATCTTTTTGACTGCATGTTCATTGAGCATTCAACAAAGTGAAAACTCTTCTGTTCACAAATATTGAAACATATTCATATTAATTGTTATTTAATGGATTTATAGTCAGTGTTCTCATAGCTTACATAAGCATCGTCCTTTGCTTGACCAGGTGCATATTTAAACATTAAATGTGCAATCCTGAATAACTAGTTTGTTTTTGACAATTAAAAGCAAATTGACATTATTTTTCCTTTTACCAGATCTTTTATAAAAACTATTCTGACACAAAATCATTGGCCCAAAACATTAGTCATTTGCTTCCTCACAAGCACAGCTTGAGTCATTGAAATTAAGTTGCTATGCCAAGCTTTACAAAAGTTTTACATTTTTCTCAGCTCCTTCATAAAGTACTTTCGGACAACTGTATCCATTGGTATAAATTGATTGTCCTGAGTTTTAATTCTCCAAATAGCATACTGCGCAGTAGTTCCATGGAGAAAATTTTACCGTAAAAAAAATTGGCAAACATATTTGTATCTTGAACCGTGTGTTACCATTTTCCATTTGTCTGGGTACCTTTCCATAGTCATTGTTAGTAAACACACAAAATGAAAAGGTGCCCAAAATAAGGTAATGAAGCAACATTTAATCATATTGTTTTATGTCAAATGCCTTATTGTTCCATGTCACAGCTATTAAAGTGAAATGCCTGAGTAAAGGGCTGAGTAAAATTAGGCTGAACAGACATACATGCTTTAATAAAAAACAATTATAGAAACTGAAATTATTCCCAATTTATATACAAACGCAATCTCCTTTCTTGCTAAGAAAAACTTTGCTTTGTCATTTACTGAGAAAAGCCATATCTACAGGTTTGCTATTTTACGGTATTTTGCCCAACCATAACCCATATTCACTATACGTACATTGTTGTTCAGATTGCTGACAACAATTATTGAATTAAATTGCTCTTTTGAGTTGTAATTCTGTGTAATGTACACAAAACACAACCTTGTGGATAAAGCACATGTGAAAAAAGGACTTTGGATTGGGGAATGAGGCTTTCTTTTATTAAAATGAGGTAGGATCTGGGCAAAGTAGACTGGAAACAGTTGCTTGTGGGAAGACCTACAGCAGAAGTACAGTGATCCACAGTGGGGTTGTTTAAAATGGAATTGGTGAGAGTACAGGCCCAAAATTCACTCTTTAGGGTGAAATGTAAGCGCAACAAGTCCAGAAAACCCTGGATGTCTGGGAATATTCAGGACTGGATAAATGGAAAAGAGGGGCTTTTAGTAGATACAAAGGGAGCAAATTAAGAGTATAGTGGAGTAGGGAGGATCTTAAGAAAGCGATTACAAGAACAAAGAAGGATCATGAGAAAATATTAGCGGGAATCCCAGGACATTATATAAATGTATCAAGGGGAAGAGGATAACCAGGGGAAGAGTAGGGCCCATTAGTCACCAAAGGGGTAATCTGTGTTTGGAACCAGAGGTAGGGCGCTAAATGAATACTTCATTTCCATCTTCATTCGGGTGAAGGACAGAATTTTGGGAGAATGCTGTGATGTTCTTCCGCAGACTGACTTAGGGAGTCAGGAGGTTTTGGTGGGCTTAAAAGTTGGCAAATTCCCAGGTCCGGATGAGTTGTATCCCAGGTAGCGGCAGAAATCAAAGTAAAAAATTACAGGGGGTCTGTAACAAATTTTAATTCCTCTCTGACCGCAGGGAATGTGCCAGAAGACTGATGGACAGCTAATGTGGTTCCACTTTTCAAGAAAGGTGATGGAAATAAACCAGGGAATTACAGAGCAATGAGTCTCCCATTAGTCATTGGGAAAGTATTGGAGAAAGTACCTGAAGGAGAGAATTAATCTCCATTTCATAAGGCAAGGATTGATCAGGGATAGTCAACATGGCTTTGTCAGAGGGAGGTCATGCCTAACAAATTTGATTTAATTTTTTGAAGGGGTGATGAGGTTTGTAAATGAGAGTAGTGCTATTGATGTTGATTACATGGATTTCAGCAAAAGCTTTGACAAGGTCCCGCATGGGAATTTGATAAACAAGGTAAAGACATATGGGATCCAGGGTAACTTCACAAGATGGTTCCAAAATTGGATTAGTGTGAGGAGACAGAGCATACTGATGGAAGGTTGTTTGTGTGATTGGAGGCCAGTTTCCAGTGGCAAACCATAGAGATCAGTGTTGGTGCCTGATTGTTCATGATGTATATAAATGAAATAGATGAGAATGTTGGGGAAGGGGGGATGATTAGTAGGTGTGTGGATGACATGAAGATTGACCAGTTAGTTAACAGTGAGAAAGAATGTCCTAGTTTACAGGAGGATATAGTTGATTTGGTCAGTTGGGTGGACCAGTGGAAGATGGAAAGTGTGAGATGATGCATTTTGGAAGAAGCAACAAGACAAGCAGCCCTCAATGAATGGCAGTATACAGGGAGCTTAGAGAAACAGACAGATCTTGGGGAGCTTGTCCACATTTTCATAAAGGCAGCAGGACAACTTGACAGGTAGTTAAGAAGGCATTCGACACATTTGCCTTTATCAGATATAGCATAAATTATAAAAGCAGGGTGATTATATTGGAACTGTACAAAACTTTGGTTAGGCTATATCTAGAGTACTGTATGCAGTTCTGGTCACTGCCCTCTAGGAAGGATGAAATTGCACTGGAGAGGGTGCAGAGGGGATTCACCAGGATGGAGCATTTCAGCTTTAAAGGGAAGTTCGATAAGATCAGGTTGTTTCATTTAGAGTTGAAAGAACTTGGGAAAACCTGACTGAGGTGCATAGGATTATGATGGGCATGGGCTGGGTGGATAGAAAGTAGCTGGTCCCCATTTATTTGATCAATAATGATGGGGCACGGTTTTAAGGTAAAGGGCAAGAGATTTTGAGGAAATAAATTCACACCATGGGTGGTGGGAATCTGTAATACACTACCTGTGAAGGTAGTAGAGGCAGGAAACCTTTAAAAAAATAAGTATTTGGATGAGCATAAGAACTGTCATAACATTCAAGGCTGTGGCCAAATGCTGGAAAATGTGATTAGTGTACATAGTTTGGTGCAGAATTGATGAGCCAAAGAGCCTCTGTGGTGCTGTATGACTCTATAACAAAATGATATAAATCAGTAATAAGCCTTACTCATTAATAAAATGGCTGACTACTGTGTGAGTTTAGATGCTGATCAATTGTAATTATTTACCTTTAGATCTGAATCCAGTTGTCACTCAGCAGAGATAATGGGAATTGAGAAGTTTCACACTGAGAAGAAAATCTTTCTTGGGTAAGTGGAGAAATATAAAATGAAGCAAATTGACTTACTTGCCAATGATGAAACTTCATCCTGAACTTTAATAACCTCAATCATAAATTACTCCAAATTATGAGTCACAGAAGTAGGAAGAAAGCAATCTATTATTGTTGCAGAAAGTGGATTGCCTTCATTCAATGAGAATAGTGATGTGAATGTCATCCATCTCCTCCAATGTGCTCAGGAGATACAGGTATCATTGTCACTCATCAATAATGCTCTTCTTCCCTTTGTTGTATATCACCTTGTCTTGCAAAAGAGAGGGCTAGTTTTTGTGCTTGTGTGATATGCCTGTCGTGGTTGAATGGTGCAGACATTTGGAGATAACAAGAGGTGTTGGTGAAACATTTGATGGAAGTCCTGAGTCCCAGAAAGTGCTGTTGGTGAGTGATTGGAGTACAATGCATAGAAACTTGGGACCAACGTGTTGGAGATATCACTCGACTGTGTCTTCACTGATCTTGATCACAAAGCTGAGGTCATGTTGTCGATATGCTATAGCACTGCTTTGCGGCCCTTGGGTCTACTTTGTAGAGTAAACTTTTCAGGCCATCCAATCCCATTCCCACTCTGTTGTCACTTTGGGCTGTAAGTGTCTCTTAGATTTCCCATGGAAATATGTCACCTCTCCTCTTTGAACCTTCACAGCCCATCTCCAATCCACTTGCAGGACATTTCTATACTTCTGTAGTTGCAACTCCAGCTGGTCCAGTAATTATCATTGTAATGCTGCAGCAAGGACACTGTACTCTGGAACAAACACCCAGCTCATGGAGCCCAGAGATACAGCCTGGTCCAATCTTTGGTCACTGACAAAGCCCTCACGCATTCAGATCATACCTGAATGCTCATATTTTTCCTGCCTTGCTTTACTTTGTGCTTTGCTCCCTCTGGCAGAGATACCAGGATCAAATTACTTCAGTGTTGCATTGCTATTTACCACAGACACAAAAGCAGAAAGCACATCATAGTTGTCAGCAAGCGTCAGTCAAATCAAGGGGGATAAGATTCACTGAGGGGCTCCCAGCACAGAAAGACAAAGACGGTTTCCAATATCAGTTCAGTGTCACAATCAGTCAGTCACGCAGGATGCTCAGAGTCAGGATGTAAAAGATATAGAGCTGAATGTCAGGTAGGCCACCATTCGTCTTCACTCTTTCAGTGAAGACTCTTTCATCTTCACTGGACGCTCCTTTCACCATGGAATGAAAGGCAGGCATTAAGGGTGATTTAATCTGGTGGCAGAACTGTTTTTTTTGGTACAGGTGGGGAAGTGTGCTGAGCAAGTGAGGTTACTATACAGTGTGAATCCAGGGTTGGTGGTATTGAGAATTTGGGTGGGTGATAGTGAGTAAGGGAAGATATTTCAGGCAACAGTGAGAGTGGTAGAGCATGTGCCTTGGTAGGAGGTAGGTACTGTAGTGGAAAGAGAGTGAGTGTGAGGTACCAGAGAGAAAGTTGTGGCACTTCTGCAGATGGAGAGAGGCTCTGTCTGCTTTTTTTTTTATCTTTTCTTTTTTGTTCTCCTTTTCTCATTTTTTTTATGTTTGGTTCTACTTACCTTCTGGGGAGAGCTGAGTAGTGGCAGCATCGCGGTGATGATATCGATGAGGAAGGTGGTAGGAAAGTGGCTTTGTTGCAGTCTGGAGCGTGGTGGTGCCTGATTAGCCTGGAGTGGGATTTTGGTGGACGGGGCTGGTGGAGGGGTGGGCACGGGACATAGTGTTGGCTGCTACATCGGTAGAGACAACGTTGGCGAGGTAGGCCCAGCACTGAAAAATGGTGCCTGAGTAACGGCAATTTCGACATTGGTTGGATCCAGCAGCAAAACATTGGTGGACGGGATAAGGACTCTATTCTTATAGAGTCATTGAGATATACAGCACCGACCCTTCAATTCAACTGATTCATGCCGACCAGATATCCTAAATCAATCTAGTCTCATTTGCCAGCATTTGGCCCATATCCCTCTAAACCCTTCCTTTTCGTATAACCATCCAGAAGCCTTTTAAATGTTGTTATAATACCAGCCTCTGCCACTTCCTCTGGCAGCTCATTCCATACACGCACCACCCTTTGCATGGAAAAGTTGCCCCTTAGGTCTCTTTTAAACTTTTCTGTTCTCATCTTAAACCCATGCCCTTGGGTTTAGTTTTGGATACTCTGGGGAAAAGACCTTGGCTATTCACCCTATCCATGCCCTTCATGATTTTATAAACTTCTTTAAGGTCACCCCTCAGCCTCCAATGCTCGAGTGGAAATAACCACTGCCTATTCAGCCTCTCCCTATAGCTCAAGCCCTCCAACAATGGTAATATCCTTGTAAATCTTTTCTGAACCCTTAAAGTTTCACAGCATCTTTCCCTGCTTTAATTGAACGCAGTATTCCAAAGTAGCCTAACCAATGCCCTGTACAGCTGTAACATGACCTTCCAACACCTACACTCAATGCACTGGCCAATAAAGGCAAGGGTATCAAATGCCTTCTTCATTATCCTGTCCACCTGTGACTCCACTTTCAAGGAACTATCAACCTGCACTCCAAGGTCTCTTTGTTCAGCAACACTCCCCAGGACCTTACCATTAAGTGTATAAGTACTGCCTTGATTTGCCTTTCCAAAAGGTAGCATCTCACATTTATCTAAATTAAACTCCATCTGTGAATTAAAAGACAGTGCAGGGTCCTTTACTTACTCATGGTGTAAGATGAAAAATGAGTGTGTTTGTGTAAGGGCTTTAGCACACTGGAGTAAACTTGCAATGTTTTTACGTAGCAGCTCCACACGGCATAAATAGCACAGTAGGGGTGGAGCTGATTAATTTTTGAGGAAAAAAGATGAAAGACTTTGGAGAATAGTCTCTTGAAAATACCATAATAAAATACCATAGTATATCTAAGATTACTGTGTATTGGAGTGTCTAGCAGGCAATACACAGAGTTTTAAAGAGACAGTGTTTGGAACCTATTCTTGACTTTGCCTTCTCTTCGAACAGTCTGTCTTGAACCTAACGTTCACCTGTGTATGTAAACCCACACAACAAAAGAAAAGAAGGCAGAGGCAACATTCAGAAAAGCATTTTGGGAATAAGTAAAGCCTTAAACTTTTACAGTGGAGCTTTTTCAAAAAGGAATGAAATAGGGTGAAAGGTCATTGAATTTAAAGAATGAGACAGTTGTGCCCAAAACTACTTTATATTGGATTATCCACAGTGTTGTACTTTGGTCCAATAGTGCATTCATCTGAAGCAGTGCCTACCAATAAACCTGGCTGTGTCTTGAGCTCACGAGTTACTGTTGATTCAACCAGTTTGTTGGAGGAGGGGCAGGGAGAGGTAGGAGAAATTAGGAACAAAAGCAAAAGTTGTTATAAAAGCTCAGCACGTCTGGCAGCATCTGTGAAGAAAAAATCAGAGTTAACGTTTCAGGTCTGGTGACCCTTCCTCAGAACGGAGAAGTTATACTGATATGTTCAAAAAATGTCTTCAGACCAGACCATTAAGGGCTAATTGTTGAGGGTTAATCGGACATGACAATGAGCAATTGAAATAAAATGAAAATGTACATGAGAAACAGCCTGTTTTGACTGAAAGGTAGCCATATGACACTGAATTGTCTGTGGGAACGATTCTTTTATTTAGACAACATGGAGCCACCTGGATGGTGTTTTCTGCAGAATGAAATGTCTGGGAAAGTGCTACGAAATGGTGATAAAGCATGTAATCTTAGATTCAGCATAGTATTAATATTAGGGGCTTTGCCCCACTCAGAGAAGTTCACCTCGGACCGGAATCGCGAATGGTGCCAGGAACCTCGAGTTCTCCAAACCAGCTGTCCTTTAAGCTAATAGACTTGCTCAGTAGTCTGCATATATCCCTAATAGATTATATTATGTAGTTTAAGTTAATAGATTCACTCTTTAGTTTGTATATGTGTGTATTAAATAGATTAAGCTCATAAATTTGCTTTATCGCAAATCCCACATGCCTCCTTGTAATCATTTTGATCAGACCTTAAAGAGCCCATTAGTACTTTCAACCGAACAATACAGAAATGATTCATTACTTTGTGCCCAGATCCTTGGGCACAATGGCACCTTTGATCACACTGATACTGGATTAATCAGCAGACCTGCCCTATACAGCAATCACTTAAATTATTCCTGGTATGTTTCTCTTTCCATTGCTACAATAACTTTCAATTACAATAAATGCCAATTTACAGTCAATTGATCTGCCCTCAATAAATTAGACTTCCGACCAAAAGCAAATTGAAGCTTCACAGTTAAATCCTTCTCTGCTGCAGTAATTAGCAAATTGAACATAGCAGTGACCCATAAGCAATTGAAGCCAATTAAAAAGTGAGACCACGAGCGTCAAATTGGTCAGTCAAAGGATGGTTAATTTTCCGGCAATCCAATTTGTGTGTGATGTTGCAGTAGACCCTATGCTGGTCACAAATCAATTTGGTTCAATTATGAAATTGATTGTAATGATTCAAAATCGATTTTATATTTGGGTTCATACTAATAAGTTTATGAAGAAACTTCTTTATGATCTTCATTTCAAAACTCAGTTGAAATTTGTTCACTCTAATGACAGATGTTCTGCATAATCTCTTCCAACATTATGTGAATGAAAAATGCAATGATTTACTAACAGTCAGGTCAAAATGAAAAAGAACATATAGTAAATTTTTTGGGAAAAACATGGCCTTTCCTCAAAATGCCCTTTGCATTTTGGTTGCGCTGACACTCAATATTCTCAAATGTGCGATTCTTGCTCCCAAAATTTGTGGGGATGTTAGATAGCTTTTATTTTTCCATTGATTACAAGTCAAAAAAAGCTATGCTTTCTGTGTGTTATGTAGCATTTGTATGCATCATATTTTTACCAGAAGTGCTTTTGCCCAACTATGCACTCTGCAAAAACATTAACTGCAGCTGGAACACAGCTTGTGAAGGGATGCTGCTTATTCTGCCTGCAACCTGCTGGCCTTTCAGTGCAAAGAGTTGTCTATGACCCAATGTTTTAGACTGGCATATTCCAAGGTCCAGGACTAAGTAGTGAGGTACCAATTACAAATTGTAATTGCTGCCACAAAAGTGCAGTGAGGAAAGGCTACAATCTAAGTTCAACCACAGTACACCGAGCATCTGGAAACTATAAGATGACTCTTAATCCGTACATTGCATGTCAAATGATTACAATAAATATTAAGTGTAACTTTGCACTGAGTGACATATAGTACATCAAGAAACTGATTTGGTTTGCACTTTACATATTGTTAACCTTGAATGGTTATCTAATGTATTCACAAATTTTATGAATAACATTTTTTTAAATTAAATCCCTTTGGTTACCTGCATTGTTTTGCTGTTCATATCAGTTTAGCAGTTTGCTGAATAATCTCACTGAGCCTTAGTGCTAAACCCCAAGCTTCTGACAATCAGAACTGATGGGTACTGATCTTTGGGATTCTGTGAAATGTTTGAGCTATCTTTTAATCATAACTAAAAATAACTGAAGCAACCTCTTCAAACTTAGAATTGTTAACATGAAATACATTCCTGATAAGCACAGAGAATGCAGTTCTAGGTAATCATTTTTAATGTGAAATGAGCAGATTCATTATTCAACGGAACTGTAGATGGATAAAATTTATATGGAATCTCTGCTTGCACTTAAAAATGCCATGAATTAGGTGAGTTCATGTCTACATCTAACATGATCTTTGCTCTTCCAAGGATGACTTAACAGATATGTTTCTGGATCTTTCCAAGAGTTTCAAGAATGCTTAGGTAACTTTCAATCCTTGTTGCATTAAGTTTCTCACTTTTGTATAAAATTTCTCACTTTTAGTTATGGTAGATTATATCGAAGCCAGTGCTTTAACAATTCAACGATTCACTTCAGAACATATACAATTAAAGCGAATGCATGTCCTTATTCAACAGGCATTCAAAAGGGAATTAGATGATGATTTGGATTGAAATCATATGCGGGGATGTGCAGAAAAAGTAGGAGATTGGTACTAGGTAATAGAATTGGCGCAGGTACAATTGGGATGAATGCCCTGCTCTGCATTGTAACAATTCTGTGATTATTCTTTGCTCTTTGTCATGGATCTCTGATGATCAGAGTGACTGGAAGAAGGAAGCTTACTGAAGGGGTTTTGGTGCAGTGGGTGAGGGGTGTGATTGTTAGGTGATGATGGCTTCTCATTTGAATGTGAGCAGAGGTAAGCATCCCTGTTCCTCACAACACTTTAATCACAAGTATTTAAAACCACTGTTTTCAAAGGTGGCCAACAACAGGTTTTTTTTTTCTTAACTGTAAGAAGTGACCATCACTATCTGGTCAGGATTTATTGCCCAGAATTGAGCTGCCTCTCTAAACCACTGCAGATCATTTGGTGTAGGTAGGCCCACAATACCATTAAGGAAGAAATTCTTATCCAGTGACAGTGAAAGAATGTGATATATTTCCAAGTCAGGACAGTGAGTAGTTTTGAGCGGAACTTGCAGTTGATGTTGTACCTAAGTATCTGCTGCCTTTATCCTTCTAGATGGAAGTGGTCATAGTTTGGAAGGTGCTGTTGAAGAATCTTTGCTGAATTACTCAGCAATTCTTTACTCAGCGAGTAGTAAGGGCGTGGAGTGCCCTGCCTGCAAAAATAGTAGACTCGCCAACTTTAAGGGCATTTAAATGGTCATTGGATAAACATATGGATGATAATGGAATAGTTTAGGTTAGATGGGCTTCAGATTGGTTTCACAGGTCGGCGCAACATCGAGAGCCGAAGGGCCTGTACTGCGCTGTAATGTTCTATGTTCTATGTTCTATAATTAAGGCAGTGGATCCTGCAGATAGTGCACACTGCTATCACCGTGTGTCAGTGCTCTAGGGAGTGGATGCTTGTGAATGTTGTGTCAATCAAGTGGGCTGCTTTGTTTTCAATGATGTCAAGTTTCTTGAGTTTTGATAGAGCTGTACCCATCCAAGGAAGTTTGGAGTATTCCACCACACTCCTGACTCGTGCCTTGCAGATGGTGACAGACTTTGGGGAGTCAGGAGTTGAGTTACTCAGTGCAGGATTCCTAAACTCTGTCCTGCTCTTGTAGCCACAATTTTCATACGGTGAGTCCAGTTCAGTTTCTGGTGAATGGTAACCCTGGGATGTTGATAGTGTGGCATGCAGTGATGATAACACCTTTGAATATCAAGAGGTACTTTCAATTCATTTTTCTTAGTGATGGTCATTGCTTGGCATTTGCGGGGCACGAATGTTACTTGACACTTTTCAGTTCAGGCTTGAATATTGTGCTGGTCTTGCTGCATTAAGACATGGACTGCTTCAGTACCTGAGGAGTTATGAATAGTGCTGAACATAGTGCAATCAGTGAACTTATGATCTGAGCTTATGATGGAGGGAACTCCAGCAGAGGTGTCCTGGACCTGAGATGATTGGCTTCCAGCAAGCACAACCATCAACTCCCTGATTCCCATTGACTCCGGTATGGCTAGATCCCCTTGACGTCACACTCAGTCATGTGTGGCCCTGCTGTCAAATGCTCTGTAATGACAGCTAGTTAGGCTAAGTGCAGAGATAGTAGGAACTGCAGATGCTGGAGAATCCGAGATAACAAGGTGCAGAGCTGGATGAACACAGCAGGCCAAGCAGCATCATAGGAGCAGAAAGGCTGACATTTTGGGCCTAGAACCTTCATCAGAAATGGGGGAGGGGAAGGGGGTTCTGAAATAAATAGGGAGAGAGGAGGAGGCGGATAGAAGATGTTTAGAGGAGAAGATAGGTGGAGAGGAAACAGACAGGTCAAAGAGGCGGGGATGGAGCCAGTAAAGGTGAGTGTAGGTGGGGAGGTAGGGAGGAGATAGGTCAGTCCAGGGAGGACAGACAGGTCAAGGGGGCGGGATGAGATTAGTAGGTAGGAGATGGGGGGTGCGGCTTGAGGTGGGAGGAGGGGATAGGTGGGGGGAAGAACAGGTTAGGGAGGCGGGGACGAGCTGGGCTGGTTCTGGGATGCGGTAGGGGGAGGGGAGATTTTGAAACTAGTGAATTTTATGATCGGGGATGGGCTCCATCCAAAGTCAAGACAAACTTGCCAAATTCGACAGGGGTTCACCTGTACATCCTCCAACCTGGTCCGCTGTATCCGTTGTTCCTAATGTGGCCCCCTCTACATCGGTGAGACCAAGCGTAGACATGGAGACCGATTTGTAGAGCATCTGCACTCTGTACGCTATAAACAACAATGCCTTCCAGTAACTAACCATTTTAACTCCCCCTCCCATTCCTCCAGTGCCACAATGATACCACACACAAACTGGAGGAGTAGCACCTCATATTTGCCTCGGGAGCCTGCAGCCTAACGGCCTGAACATAGAATTCACCAACATCCACCTATCGCCATCCCACCTGCCTTCCCCCAGTCCCACCATCTTCACCCTATTTTTTAACCCAGGTCCCTTCCCCCTCCCCAGTCCTGATGAAGGGTCCAGGCCCAAAAGTTTGTTTCTGCTGCTCCTCTGATGCTGCCTGACCTGCTGTGTTCCTCCAGCTCCACACTGTATTGACTATAATTAATTTATGTCATATTTCTATGTGTAAACCAGTGTATCATTGTGATTTGTCATTTGCATTCAAATAATTCTATGTCAAAAACTCTGTGTTGGATCAGCAATGCAAATCGAAACAGTGGATAATACACTGAAATTCCGAGAATGCTGAAAATTGTTTAAAATGTATTGACTAATGCTCAGCTTTCCCTCTGCTAGGGACCCCAGGGATATGTCAAAGTGTTACTGCTGTCAGCTGTAAATATGAATGCAGTGTAACAAGAAAGATTAGCAAACCCAGCAGGGACTCTGCTCTAGATTCATTCCAGATAAAATACAACGGCAAATAGTGACAAGATTTAGTTGCACTTTTCATATCTTTAATGTGGAGGTGCCGGTGTTGCACTGGAGTGGACAAGGTCAAAAATCACACGACACCAGTTTACAGTCCAACAGGTTTATTTGAAGACACAAGCTAAGTTGAATTAAATTTACCAGCTGATTCATGGTCATAGAATCATACATTACAGAAGGGGACGACAAAAACTACATCAGTTCCATTTTCCAACACTTGGTTCATTGCCTTGAATGTTATGATGTTTCAAGTGCTCATCCAAGTATATTTTAAAGGTTGTGAGGTTTCCAGCCTTAAATACTGGTCTTTATCGAACTCCAGACCTTTCAGCTTTCCCAGCACCTTCTCCTTAGTGATGGTCACTGCATTCACCTCTGTCCCTGACCCTTTGGAATTTCTAATATGCTGCTGGTCTCTTCCACCATCCCATATAGGAACCTTTGATGAAATCTATATAAACTGCACAAACAGCACTACCCTCATCTACAGACCAAATCACGTTCTTAAAATAATCCAAACAAATTTTTTTGGGCATGACCTCCCTCTGACAAAGCCAAGCTGACTATTTTTGATTTAACCTTGACTTTCCAAGTGGAAATTCTTCCCTCCAGAATTTTATCCAATAGTTTCCTTACCACTGATGTGAGACTCACTGATCTGTAATTCCCTGGGTCAGCACTATCATACTTCCTGAAATGTGGAACCATTTTAGCTCTCTCCAATCCTCTGGCATCTCCCCTGTGGCCGGAGTGGAATTGAAAATTTAAGACAGAGGTCCTGTAAATAGCTCCTTCACTTCCCAACGCAGCCTGGGATACATGTCATCCAGACCTGAAAATTTGTTGACTTTTAAGCCCGCCAAAACCTCCTTACTCCCTAAGCCAATCTGCTAAAGAATATCACAGCCACCTCTCCAAATTCATTACCGACATCCTCTATCTCCTGAGTGAAGACAGAAGTAAAGTATTCATTTAACACCCTACCAATGTCCTCGAAAGATTGTTTCTTTGGTCCCTGATGGGCCCTACCCTTTACCTGGTTACTTTCTCCCCCTTGATATACTTGTCTTACCCACCAGTATTTTATAATTCCCTCTCTTTGGTCTCCTAACTGCTTTCTTAAGATACCCCCAGGCAATTTCTATACCCCACAAGGGCCTCCATTGATTTGGTCTTTATTTGGAATCAAGAGGACTGCATTATCAGGTTTTATCAGGTTTCAGATTTCTTTTAGCCATTAGCACCTGCATGTTTTATTAATTTGTTGCATTTAATTACCATAATTTCACAATTTCTTTCATATTTATTCTTTGATGGGTGTCACAATCAAGGCCACCTATTTTTTTGCCGGATTATCTTTGACCTCAGTGCCTCCAAGGGTAGTTTAAGAGTCAACCATATTGCTGTGGGTCTAGAGTCCCATGTAGGCCAGAATAGGTGAGGATGGCTGATTTTCTTCCCTAAAAGACAAAAGTCACTAGTAGCTAAGGCAAGTCCACGAATACAGATCTCAGACAGTTTAGTTGCGGAGAGGAAGGGTCAGCAGACCCGAAATGTTAACTCTGATTTTTTCTTCACAGATGCTGCCAGACCTGCTCAGTTTTTTCAGCCACTTCTGTTTTTGTTCCTGATTTACAACATCCACAGTTCTTCTGTTTTTATTTAGATGCGGAAAGGTTGTTTCTCTATGTGGAAGAGTCTAGGATCAAAGGGCATAAATTCAGGGTGTGGGTGTGTGTGGGGGGGCATTGCCCAGTTAAGATATAGATGGCGAGGAATATTTTTTCTCTCAGAGGGTAGTGAATCTATGGGATCTTTTCCTGGAGATGGCTGTCGAGTCTGGATTATTAAGTATATTCAAGACTGAGTTTTTCATTTATAAAGAGAATTAAGATATAGAGGGAGAAAGGCAGGAAAGTGAGGGGAGTTGATCATCATCTCATTGACCAGCCATGATTCCATTGAATGGTGGAGAGATTATGATGGGCTGAATGGCCAACTTCTGCTCCCGTGTCTTATAGTGCCAATGCTCTTGAGGATTATTGTTGCAAGTGTTTTTTTTAAGCATTAATGCAACATTTTATGTAACATGACATTAATTCTTTAACAGCAAAATTCCTACAAATCATGCAAATCCAATTCCAGAATAAATACTCTAAAATGTGCCCTTTCTCAGGCTATTATCCCCAGTATCGAGGCATTGTCTACTGCCTATTAGCTTCATTGAATGGGCCACATTGTCTGCAAGCCTGTTGCAAGATTTCCAAAACAAGGTCTCTGAACTGAGCTCCATCACAGCAACCGATTACCATAAAGACAGAGAAAAAGCTTCAAGGCAATCCACAAAGTCGCCCTAAAAAATGCAAAATTCCCACCAAATGATGGAAATTTCTTGCCCAAGAGCACACATACTGGAGAAGAAACATCTATGAATGGATCAACTATCTTGAGTGTCTCTAAACAGACCCAGGTGGAAGCCAAGAGCAAATGGTGGAAGGAGCATGCAAAAATCTGAGCATCTCCCACTCCCTGTCACCCACTTCTTCAAACACCACCCCCTGCCCCTGTGGCTGTGTGTCTGGACCCAACATTGGACAGTTTAGTCAGCTAAGAACTCACAACTCCGCAGTGGAAGGAAGTCATGCTTAGTTTTGAGGGGCTGCCTAAGAGGAAGAAACATTGTTCTGTGTGACATAATGCACCCAAAATCTAAGAATATGAATTCCACTATCATAGAAATTTCTGACGTGGGGATAAAGGGCACTTTGGACAATGAGAGAAAATTAACTGAAGGTGTATAATGCCAAGTCAACAAACAGCCTCACATTTGACTATGTAAGAGTTTTAGCTGACATAATTCAAAGCATGGCTGTTGCATTTCCATCATTCACCAGTTGTTGAATTCAGAAAAAAATTCTAACAAATTGTTTTTGTATTTTTTAAATTTATGTTACTTACAAATATTGTCTTTACTTCAGATAAATAACTTTAAATTTGTCCATTTTTGAACTATAGGTTGTCAAATTAGTAGGTGCATATTTACAAGATTATGCTCCTGAACTTTTATTGAAACTATATTTCATGAACTGTGAAGAATTTGAGCCCTAAATCTCCCCCTTCCAAATTCCATTCTCATTTCTGTAAGTATTCTTGAATCCTTTTTCCTAATAATTTCAATCATCATTTTTAATGACTGATTCCCAAATAACTTCTACCCCTCCATGAACTCAAATGCATCACATTTTTTTCAGTCACTTTGAAAAAAAATAGTTTTATGCACCATAGCAAAAATTGGGTTAAATGTATTATTTAATTGTTAGCCTCTTGTTTACCATTTTCAATTATTTTCAAGATCTGTCTTACCTTTAGGAAGCATCTGACTCAGTCCAATTGTTCTTGCTGACTCTGTTTATCAATGTAATTGTATTTCTTGTGTTATTGGTAAATAAGAAAGAATTATTCTTAGATTCAGTTTACTTGCATATTTTAGACAGAATTATTCAACAGTTTGAAATGCAATTTGCAGTTACAGATGATTACATATGCAGAGTCCTTCCAGCTTGCTTCTGCAGGACTGCACAGTGCAGTTAATCATGTGATGCACCCTGGTCCATGGGACATTTGTATATCCAGTTCTTAAAGTAACACTGCTCTTACAGCTTTAACACTAGTACCTCTTCCATGGAACAAATTACTCCGGATGCTGGAGATTTTAAACAAACAAAAGCTCCAATTGATGGAGCAATTTAGCAGCATCTGTGGAGGGAAAACATAGTTAATAAAAACCAAAAGAACTGCGAATGCTGTAAATCAAAATGTAAATCGTAATGTTTTGAGTCCAGTGACCCTCCTTCAGAATGGATAGCAGCTAGAAAATGTTAGGGGTTAAGGGAGAAAGGAGCCACCAGAAAGGTGGAGAGAGAGCCCAGGCAGAGAGAGAAGAAAAGGGTCAGCAGACAAAAGGATCGTTAATAGCAAGCCAGGGAAGAAGACAAGCTAGATAGGTGTTAATGAGGGATATAAGTAATTAAAAATAATTTAGCTAAGCTGAAAGCAAACTATTTCATGACAAGTCCTGGGGTTTGGGGATGAGTAATAGACATGGAAGGAGTTTAAACTCAATGTTGAGTCCTGAAGGTAGTAAGGCCCCAAGAGGAAGATAAAGTGTTGTTTCTCCAGTTTGCGTTGAGTCTCGCTGAAGCACTACGGTAGGCGTGAGACGGAAATATTGGTATGGGAACATGGTCACATGTTGGATTGGTAAGCAACTGAAAGTCCAGGATAATTTTTAAAGTCAGAACGTATGTGTTCAGCCAAGATTATTTCCGAATGTGTGAGTCTAGTACCAGAGGACATAATCTCAGAATAAGGGGTCACTCTTTTAAGACAGAAATGGGGAGGAATTTCTTCTCTGAGAGAGTAGTGAATCTGTAAAATCCTTCTCGTTATTGTTGTAAACACGCAATTATGCTCTCTGGACCTAGACTCTCCCACAAGGGGAAATAACCAGAACTACCTTGTCAAATTCCCTAAGAATCTCATATGTTTCAATAAGGTCATCTCCCACTCTTGTTAACTCCAATGAGTACAAGCCCAACTTACCCATCAGCTCCTCATAAGATCTCTCCTCTTCCACATCCAGGACCAACCTATTGAAAGTTCTTTGGACTGCCTCAAGTGCTAGAAATTCTGATGGGTGCTTTCATGTAATCCAATAGGCTGATTCTGGAAGATAAGCAGATGTTCCATCCTACAGAAAATTCAGCACAAAGAGAGGATTTGTTAAAGGTTCAGTTCTGGTTAAAATTCTGAATGTATGAAAAAATTGCTCAATATTTAAACAGGTCAAAAGCAACCAGAATTATAACTGTCAATCATTCATAATTAAAAATAAAATTATGCAAACTATTGCTTAAAATGTTACTGACCCTGTACTCAAGGGCCAGCTGGTTCCTGAGGCACTGTTAATGCATTGGCCATGTACAATTTAATAAGCATTGAGAACCAAGCTTCAATATCCTGACTTATTTCCATATCAATCAGCCTCACCAGGTCCAACAGAGAATTTTGTTTCTGATCTCTATTTTATACTTTGGTAATGAAGTATAGCTTTATGTTAAGTTTGGCAATCCTGCTCTGTGAACAGGGATCAATGCTACAAGACAAAGCCAACATTACAGTGCTTTAGTATTTATCTCTGTACTGCAGGAAGAATATGTGGACTTAACCCTTGATCACTCACTATTTCAGAACTATATAGGAAAGAAGACATAGTAAAAATCCTAATGTGACCTTGTGCAAAAATATAACAAAAATCACAGCCCTTTAGAGACTGGACTAAACCTGTAGGATTTATCAGGCTATACACAGCCCATACAGCCAATTATTTTTCATTCATCCACAGGATGAAGGTGTCACCAGCTGGACCAGCATTTATTGCCGAGGAGCAGTTAAGACTCAACAACATTGCTGTAAGTCACATGTAGGATAGCACAGTTTCCTTCCCTAAAGGACATTAGTGAACCATCTGGGCTTTTCCTGACAATTGACAATGGATTTGGGGTCATCATTGGACTCCTAATTTCAGATTTTTATTGAATTCAAATTCCATCATCTGCCATGGCAGGGTTCAAGCCAGCATCCCAGGACATTATCTGGGTCTCTGGATTAACAGTCCATCAATAATACCCACTAGGCCATCACCCATGTGATGGAGCCTCATTGTGTTGTAGACCTATGCAGTACATTGCGAGAATATATCCACTTGACCATGGTCTGCAGCAGCATAGCTACAAAGTTGGCCGAGCGACAGGAAACAGAGAGTAGTGGTAGTTCCTTGCTTTTCAGACTGAAGAAAATTATACACTGGGGTTCCCAGGGGTCCATTCTAGGACCACTACTGTTTTGGACATATATCAATGAACTTGACTTGGGAGTGCATGGTACAGTTTAAAAAATTGCTGGTGGTACTAAGCTCAGAAATAGAGTTAACTAGGAATAGGATGGTGATAGACTTCAAGAGGACATAAACTGATGTCACAAATCCAGTCTAACATAGAGATGTGATACATTTTGGTAGGAAGAACTGGAAAGGGTGTTATGAAATAAAGGATATAATTCTAAAGGGATCAGTGGATGAGGAAACCTGGGGTATATGCACATGAATCGTAGAATATTTGTGGAGCCAGTTGATAAAGTGATTAAAAAGGCATCCTGGATGTTATAAATAAAAGCACGCTTTGGATTGAAATGCAATCATGTACTCATGACTTTCCTGATCTGCTGTAGCCATGTTATCTTTACCATCAAAAACACACACTGCAAGCAGACATTTAGACTCAGATCAATTAAGACCTCACGTTGAACACATTGCCATGTTGTACACTCGCAACATGATGTCAGAAATGAAGCTGAGGTAAGGGGTCACTAAACAAAACTAAAATAATATAAGAACAAAGAAGCAAGCCACAGTTAAAACACTAAGAGAAACTTTTTGCAGCTTTTCCCCTATCCACGTCTGTAGAAATGATATTTTTTGATTTTGATTTTATTGTCACATGTATTTTACAGTAAGAATACAATAAAATACAGTGAAAAGCTTTCATGTGTCGCCAGTATCAAAGTACCATGAATTTGAATGCAGTTCTCCCATACCAATCTTTGAATCACATGTTAATCTGTTTAATCTTGTTGACCCTGTGCCAATTAGCTCATGGTGTTGTAAAGTGAAAGGTGGGTAAATGTATTCCCCTTAACATTGACCCATTTGCAGTATTCCTTTCTAACTCGGGCATGTTACACAGTGAGATAGACAAAGGGGACAAGAGTTAGGGGAAGGTCTAGTACAACTTTATTGAATACTTTATCAATGAAAAGCAATATTTATCAGACTCTACCATTGTTCATTAACTAAACCCTATCAAACTCCACCACTCTCTTCACAGGTCTTTTCAGTAGAAAGTCATATATCTCTAAGTAAACAGGTTCAAATCTACTGTAACTATCTACTTCTGACAAATGCTTTTAAGGATTCTCTATGTCCCATCCACAGGTCCCTACCACTGCATTTGAATCTTTTGTCTGAAATGACTGATAATGCCTGTTCAATAAGGCTTGGACAGACTGTTCCTTGGTCTTTGAGAGTTGGCTAATTTTTCAGAATCTTCCATCATCAATTGGGGATTTCCCTCGCCCCTCTCCCCCCACCCCGCCCTTGCCTAGGACTGGTTCTAATTTTTGGGTCACACAGCGGCCTGGCTGACCCAAAAATTAG
>NC_063339.1:30567932-30585396 GCF_021869965.1 Rhincodon typus | reverse complement strand
GTGTTCATCCAGCTCCACATTCAATGATGTATTTCCTTGATCAGGAATGGCCGCTATATAATCAATCAATGATAGTTATAACACGCCTATTTGCTCCTGATCTTTGAGCACCCGGTGCGGAGGAGTGTGAGTAAGTCGGAGGATTTCCTCGTGGGTCCGCTCCTGGGCATGGCCAGGCTGGCTATAAACAAGTCCAGGCAGCAGGCCATGGAGTGGGTCATTTCTGCCGACTGCTTGTCCCTCTTTCAAGGTTAGATTCAAGCCTAGGTGTCCTTGGAGAGGGAGCATGAGGTGCCCACCAATGTCCTCAAAGCTTTTAGGAAGAGGTGGGCAGTGTAGGGGATGGGGTGCTTTATTTCCTGCTCAAGCTCTATTTTGATTTAATCCCTACCCATCCCCTTCACTTCCTTCATGTAAGCATTGCCCTTATCAGTCTTTGCTAGTTACTGGTTCACTGGCCACATAGGTGTATTTCCTGTTGGTGGCGATATTGAATAAAATTATTTGTGCAAAAATAAACATGAATATTCTACTTTAGGTTTGTACACAATATTGAAATCTATCTCAAAAATTTTTGGGTATGCAGCCAAATAAAATTTAAAGAAAACCATACTTACAATCCAATAATTGTTTTAGATTTTTTTGTCCCAATCTATATAAAGGGAATTCTCTTTAAACTTTCTTGTATGCATTAAGGTGGCTGATCTGTCTCTCTTTGTGTGTGTGTGTGTGTGTGTGTGTGTGTGCTACTTTTTTAAGACAAATAGGCTGTCTCTGTAGCATAGGCAGGGGCTTTCATTCTTCATTGTATACTCTCAAAAACAAAGTCTTATCATTTGTTTAAAACTGTACCTTTTGTGAATTCTGGCAGCTAATTCTTCATTTGTCTTTATACCATCTCACAGGTATTTGCAGCTATTTTCCAACAGTAATGTCACTCAGATCCCTAAAATCCCTGCACTTTTCTGCAATATTTTCTGAGCAGTTGCCTGACACATATTCAAATATTGCATACAGTGCATTTTATTTCCATCAGTTCCTTTCAATTTGGTAACACCTTAGTTTCTCCATTAAATTGACCAGCTCCTTCACAAATCCACCTCTTTGGTATGTGTGATGAAACCTGCACTACTGTAAGCATGGTGTGTGTTGTGGTCATGTACCCCCGAACTATGTATGACGCCTTGAATAGATTTGTAGCCATCAATCCTTCTTATTAATATTAGCCTAAGTTATTGATCAGGCAGAAGGCACCCCCTACCACAACAAAGTTTTCAATAGAAAGTAGGTTCAGTCTTAATAAACAAAATAGATTTTGTTTACATAAAGCTTAGGAGCTAGTTGCATTTTATTGGAGTTATATGACAATCTCTTGTGAGACCCACATATTATGGATTAGTACACTAAATCCTTGTTATCCATATGGGGTAGGGGCACGGGCTGCCAGTGGATAACAGAAAACGTGAATAATGCTCCAATGTAACTCTCTTATCTAGGAGCAACACGGAGGTGCAGTGGTTAGCACTGCTGCATCATGGTGCCAGGGACCTGGGTTCAATGCTAGACTTGAGTGACTGTCTGTTTGGAGTTTACACGTTCTCTGTGTGTCTGTATGGGTTTCCTCCAGGTGCACTGGTTTCCTTTCACAGTCCAAAAATGTGCAGGTTAGGTGGATTGGCCATGCTAAATTGTCCATAGTGTCCAGGGATGTGCAGGCTAGGTCGATAAGCTGCGGGAAATACAGGGTTACAGGAATAGGATGGGTCTGGATGGGATGCTTTACAGAGGGTTGGTCTGGACTTGATGGGCTGAATGGCCTGCTTCCACACTGTAGTGACTGGTGATCAGACCAGATGAGTTTATGAGAGAAAAATGGAGTCTGTGGCTGACCTCACAAGTACACAGTTCAGTGGGTAGTTCAACATAGAAGCACATAACAACTGTTTAGAACCTTCCAGGTTTAGTCTTTTATCACAGAATCCCTACAGTGCCATTTAGCCCATTTACTCTGTACTAACCCTCTGAAGAGCAACCCACTCAGCCCCACAATGGTGTACCAATAGGAAGCTCCAGGATTTTATCTCAGTAAGAATAAGAAGGCAATGTATGTCCAAACCAGGAAACAATGCACCGTGGTTAAATGGGAATTTCAAGTCAATCATGTTTCTATGATGGTAGCATAGTCAGACAGTCGATTAGTTCCTTCTTTGCTATATCCTTAGATTAATGCCTAAAGTATAAATTACTGAAAGAATTAGATATATTCTATTACTTGCAAATTAGCAGGGAATAGAATAATTTTCAATGATTATAAAGTTTGGGCTGTTTAAATAATGAGGTGACATGTAAAACGGCACAATCCATTTACCAGTGTATTGGTACATGTCAAATGCAATGATCTGGATAAGCACAAGTTACTTTAAAATTGGATTTTGGTGCAATTAAGACACTCTGCATAATTTCCTTGAAGTAATGTTGCTGTCATATTCAATTCATATTTGCACCATTGGATTTCTGAAAATTACCATGGACTTGATGAAAAGCTTTGTGAACTAGACAAAGGAATATTGCATATCTTTAACATTTACTAAATATAACCAGCTTAGCCGTGTGATGAAATGGGTACTATCTTTTTACAGCCGTTTATTGATTCACTATGTGCTCTTGTTGTTATTAAATGCAGCCTGCACTCTTCCATTTCTTTCTGTAGCCTCTGCAATTACCATACCATTTCAAAGCAGAAATGAAGGTCAGACTGTCAAATGACTTGCACAATGCACAACGTGAGTTGAATTGCATCTTCTTTTCTCATGTAAATAGTGGCAATATCAGATATTGTATTTTAAAACATGTACAGCAACAGTTAGGCATGTTTATGTGACCCTCATTTCTCTCCTTGACTTCTAGAGAACAATAGAGCTCTTTGGATCTTCTAACTATTTACCAAAAAACATGCATGTTCATAGCTATATGGCAGTGATGACAAATGAGCTGCCTTGCTGTATCACTGAAACTATGAATAAGGAATGATTGTTCGAGGAATGCAGTAAAGAGCTAAGCTAAAAAGCTGACAGTAGTCTCTGTCGAAATAGTCAGTATAACAAATAGAAAATGTAATAAAGATGACAGCATGATAAGGCCTGAAAAGACCTTTGAATCAAGCACTTTCACAATAAAGGAAATATAACAAACCAAACCTTGTATCCAAGAGAAATTATTTATAGAATTTGAAATGGAACCCTAAGGTAAAATCATTACTTTAGAGATGTGTTATAGAAAATCATGAACATTGACAATGCTGCACAGACTAATTCAAGTAATGTTCCTATGGCACCTTGTCTCCAAATTCAAGAAACTCAAAGGCAATATTATAAAGGACATGGAAATATTTGTGGTTCAGTTAGCTTGAATTGCTGTGATAATAAATGTTTAGTCTTTAAGTATCCCCTGGAGGGTTGTGGATTCTCCTGATCAACCACCATACATTCACAACCTGTACAAATGGCCGAAAAGAAATCATAAAGACCATTTACAGAGATCGGGCTGATTTTCCAAGGAGTGGTAATCGTAGTCCGATTGCCATTCTGCTCCATGTTTTTAGCCTGAACTTCCTGCCTCTGTACAAATGTGGAGCATTTCTGTTCTGGGAGCATTCCACAGTAGCACAGGATCAGCACTGGAGGCCAAACCGTGACCCATTTTCAGTGCAGTAACAGTCCTGTGACAGGGTTAAAGGTTCAAATCCTCTTTGATAAGCAAAGAAAGTACGTGTGTAATGTAAGAGGGAGTAGGGTGTCAGAAGGGTGGATGAGGAGATGAGGTGGATGGATAAGAGGGTAATTATGAAGGGAGACATGAGGCTGGGTGAGATGGGCAAGAGGATAGAGTGCCAGGTGAATGAGGGAATGTAGATGGCAGGTAAGTGGTTGAGAGGGCACTGTGATTTTGTGTCAGAGGGTGTAGGTTTTCAGGGTGTGGTCAGCTGCCCAAGAGTGTTAGATTTCAGATAAGTGTCAGGGGAGGGGGTCATGTGTTGGCGACGACCAGTGAGGGTACTGCGAGAATAACATTTGAGTTAATTGATGGCTTTAAATCATCCAATACTTCCTAGATAAGTACTAATTTATGTAAGTTAGAGCCCACCAAAATCTTTGCCTCTAAGGTTTGAACGTTTTCAGATGCAAGCTCATCAGAAGCTCAAGTTTACAGGTATTTATTGCAGACACATGGTATCAAAATTTCCAAAGGATCCTACATTCAACAATCAGATATGGCTTCTCTCTGACTATCTGTGGACTGTGAGACCTGGTCCATTGTTGGGGGATTCTATAATTTCATCTTTTGGTCACTGGTTTGGGTGTGCAGAGGCTGAAGGAATGTATAGGTTCATGATCCAACTTTTTAAAATTGCCAACTGCGCTTCCATTGTGAGTCTGGGTTGGCCATGTTGGACTGGGAGATGGTTTGAGTGTCTGTGATGAGGGGATGGTCTGTCATTTCCCAAGGCAGGCTGGGTGGAAAGTCTAAGACAAGCACTGAAAATGCTGGAGAAACTCAATGGACCTGGCAGCATTGGGTATAGAGAAAGCAGATTTAAGTTTTGTGTCTGGTATGGCTCCTCTGACTGTAGTCGTACTCAAGTCTCAACAATCTGGAGGAATGCCTGGCACTCTAGAAAGAAAGTCATTGCCTTTCTGTATTTTGCCAGTTTAAGTGCCAACATCTTCTCTCCAATACTTCCCACTTACTCTATCTCTGCTACTGTATCCACCTCCAGCAAGGCTTATGCTCCATCACTCTCATTATTTTCTGCAATACATTCCCCTACTCACCCACACAAGCCCCCTATATCATTAACCCTGCATGTCCACTAAATTGGCCAACTCATTCACTTGGGACACCTCCCACCTGCACCAAAAATAATGGCTGTGCCACCCATTTTCCTTCCATGTAATACCTGCCTCTCCCTCGTTCTGGGAGTAAAACAGCTCATTGTAGAGCAGTAAAAGACAAGACGAGTGGTGGGCTGCCTGTTTTCTGTCTCCTCACTCTTTAAGAAGGAATCTTGACTCTGGTGACCCTGAGTAGGTTCTGGACTCATATCAGAGACTGCTGTTGAACTAATGAACTAGGAACCCCTGAGCGAAGGCTATTCCCCTTGACTTGACTGAGGTCTGCTGACAACAACAAACTTCTTGACTTTCTGTCTGTGCTAAATGACAAAGAAAGACAACAATAATATGAGGATGAGGGGCAACAACATAAAAAGGAAAGGCGAGGCAGAAATGATGTGAACATCCAGGTAGGCTCAGAGTGAGTAAGTGCTAACAGAGCGTGAAGAGCTCAGAGATGCAGCCTGGCCCCATCTGTGAAGTGGGTGTATGTCCCTGAGTATAGTGTCCTCGCTGCATCATTACAATGAGAGTTGGTGCAACCTGAGCTACAGCATTGAAGTGTAGAAGTAATCTCTAAGTGAATCAGGGACATGGAAAGAGGTTTCTTAGAGGCTGGCACATACTGGATGCCAGTAGATGTGAACATGGAGTGCAAGTGGCTGGTGTGCATCAAGACTGCCCTGAGATATTAGTATCTGGTGTCTGACATGGATATCATTTAGAACAAGTGCCAAGGTGAATCCACCAAACACTTGTTGTTGAGTTCTCCTGACATCAAGCATGCTTGGTGAGTTTGGTAAAATTGAATTGTGAAAAATAAAGAGGTGAGTTGTGGTGGAAACAAGACACTTAACAGTGTTAATCACCAAAAGTTGATCATTTGCTGCTGCATAGTTATAAATGTTACCGTGCAACTTGTAAAAACTATAGAAGATGGAATGAGATGATCATGGTGTGACTTGCTGCACTTGTTTCTCCATTCTTCTAGACTTCTCACTGTAGCTCGCATCAAACAAACACCAATAAAATTCTGCCCTATAATATCCCTCCTGATTTCAACCCCTCATTCTTAAAGCCTCACCTGCGTCAGCCCATGTCTCATAATGTCCTGTACCTCATAAACCCACAGCATTCTTACCAACTTATGCCTATCTATCTATCCTTCATAGCCCCTCATATCCTCATGGCCCAATGCATGTTATAGCACTTATCCTAACTTTGCACCAATTCACCAATCTGAGCCCCAACCTTTGCCATTCCCTCTTCATGCCAATTTAGCTAACGTCCAAGAAAAAGCATACCTCAGGATACTGATTTGCTTATTAATGCCACTATTGAATAAATACTCTAATTGAGACAAAAATATTTAATACATTCAACTAATATATTAAACTAATCCCTTATCTAAACAAATATTTCACTTTAAGTTTTTAATTCCTAATTTAACAAAGACTTCCATTCTACGGAGAGTTGGAGCAGTCCATCAAATTGCCCACTTGTTGGAATATTCTATTATACTCTTGACTTGTGCCTTGTAAATGGTGAATGGGGTTTAGGGCATCAGAAAATGAGTTACTTGCCACAGTATTCCTGGTTTCTGACCTTCTTTTGTAGCCACTGTATTTATATGGTGAGTCCAGTTGAGCTTCTAGTTAATGGTAATCCCTAGGATGTTGATAGTTCGGGATTCAGTGATTGTTAGATTGTCTCCTATTGGAAATGGTCATTGCCTGGTATTTGTGTCGTGCTTATGTTACTTGGCACTTGCCAGCCCAAGCCTAGATATTGTCCAGATCTTGTTGCATATGACCACTGGCTGCTTCAGTATCTGAGGAGTCGCTAATGGGACTAAACATTGTATAATCATCAGCGAATATCGCCACTTCTGACCTTATAATGGAGAGAATCATAGAATCCCTACAGTGTGGAGGCAGGCCATTTGACCCATTGAGTCCACACCAACCCTCTGAAATGCACCCCACCCAGACTTACCTCCTTACCCTATCCCTGTAACTCTGCATTGCCCATCGCCAATCCACCTAACCTGCACATCCCTGGACTGTCAGAGAAATTCAGAGCACCCAGAGAAAACCCATGCAGACATGGGGAGAATATGCAAAGTTCACACAAACAGTCGCCCGAGGCCAGAATCGAACCTGGATCCCTGGCACTGTGAGGCAGCAGAGCTAACCACTGAGCCATTGTGCCACCACAAGGTCATTGATGAAGCAGATGAAGATGGTTGGGCCTAGGACAACACTCTGAGGAACTCCTACAGAGAAGTCCTGAGGTGAGATGACTGACCTCTAATAATCACAACCATCTTCCTATGTGCCAGGTATGAGTCCAACCAGCAGAGAGTTTGCTCCCTGATACCCATTGATTCCAGTTTTGCTAGGGATCTTTGATGCCACACTCAGCCAATGCAGCCTTGATGTCAGGAGCTGTCACTCTCACCTTACCTCTTGAAATCAGCTCTTTTATCCATGTTTGAACTTCCATCATTTTTCTGATGGTCAAGAGGAGACTGATGGGCCAGTAATTAGCCGGGTTGGATTTGTCCTGCTTTTTATGTACAGAACATATTTGGGCAATTTTCCACATCGTTGGGTAGATGCCAGGGTTGTGACTGTACTGGAACAGCTTGGCTAGAGGGTCAGCAAGTTCTGGAGGACAAGTCTTCAGTACTATTGGTGGAATGTGTCTGGGCCTATAGCCTTTGCACTATCCATTTCATCCAATTTTTTCTTCTTTTTATTCATTCATGGGATGTGGGTGTTGCTGGCTAAGCCAGCATTTATTGGCCATCCCCTATTACCCAGAGAACAGTTAAGCATTAACCATATTGGGGTCACATGTAGGCCAGACCAGGTAAGGGTGGCAGTTTCCTTCTATAAAGGACATTGATATCACGTGGAGTGAATTGAATTGACTGAAGACTGGTATCTGTGATGCTGAGGGCCGCTGGAGAAGGCCAAGAGGGATCATCTATTTGGCACTTCTGGCTGAAGATTGCTGCAAAAGCTTCAGCCTTAGCTTATGCACTGACGTGCTGGGCTCTTCCATCATTGAGGATGTGGATATTTGTGGAGCCTCCTCTTCCAGTGGGTTGTTTAATTGTCCATCATCATACATGACTGGATGTGGCAGGATTGCAGAGATCTGATCCGTTGGTGGTGGGGTCACTTAGATCTGTCTATCACTTGCTGCTTTTGCTGTTTGGCGTGCAAGTAGTCCTGTTTGGTAACTTCACCAAGTTGACACCCCAGAACAATCACCTGGTCGAGAAGTAGCACAGGAGTGTAAAGTACAAGAGAAACAAAAGATAATGAAGAAGAAACCTGCTAGTCACTCTCACCTATGCAGCCAGCATCACAGACACGGTACATATTTTACAGGAGATTACAGAGGTGGGAACTACATGCTATTAGTTGCTTGTGGCCAAGGAGGAAAGAGTATTACAGGGTCAAAACTTCTGATATGGATTCCCCTGGTTCTCGAATTGTCAAATAAAACCTTTAGCATCTCAGAATTAGAGGAGGCTTGGGGTCGTAATATTCCTTAACTAAATGTGTCAACTGTTGAAAAGTTTTCATAGCTGGTGCCTTAGTGAAAGTTAGGGTCTTAATAATTGAAAATGCTGTCCACAAGCTGTCAGGAGAATTACTTGTTGACTTTTATTTGCCCCAATGTCATTTTCGTGGAAAAAATAGCACATTCTTTCCACACACAGGGCCAAGTCTTCAACGGAAGGATCGAACGAGTCAAACTTCCCAAATAACAGTATGATGTCAGAAATGCTTAGCCCAACTCAAAGATGACAGTTACAAGTGAATTTCTACGGGAACATGCTTTTCTCTCATCACCATTGAAATGACTCCACAGAGGCTGGTATCTCGTCACCAAGTCACCCTTTATTTATACATGGAGAGTTTTGGAGTCGTATAACACAGAAAAGATCCTTTGGTCCAACTGATCTATGCCAACCAGATATCCTAAATTCATCTAGTTCTATTTGCCAGCATTTGGCCCATATCCTTCTAAACCCTTCCTATTCATATACCCATCCAGATGCCCTTTAAATGTTGTAATTGTACCAGCCTCCACCACTTCCTCTGGCAGTTCGTTCCCTACATGCACCAGCCTTTGCATGAAAAAGTTGCCCCTTAAATTTCTTTTATATCTTTCTCCTCTCACATCAAACCTATGCTCTCTAGTTTTGGACTCTCCTACCCTAGGAACCTCGACACCAACCCAACTTCCTCAGAGGCAGGTCTCAGAGTGAGCAGGACTTCTGACACTCTTGTTTATATCTGTCAGGCAGGGCTCACTGATTGCAAAGATTAACAGCCCCAATCAAGGAGCACATAATTCTATGTGGTTCACCTGACTGACCTTGTTACAATCACTAAAAGGCTACGGTCTAAGTGTTGGAAAATGGGTTTAGAATAGTTAAGAGATTGTTTTTGACTGGTGCAGCCTTAATGGGGCAAAGGTCCTTTTTCTGTGCTGTAGATCTCTATGACTCTATGATAATTTCCTTTACAGAAGAAAATCTGCTGTCTTTCCTTGCCCTGGCCTACAAATGACTCCAGACCCTCAAAAATGTGGCTAACTCTAAAATGGTTCAGCAAGCAGTTGTTTCAAACTGCTACAGAGAAGTCCCTCAGGGATGAAAATAGACAGATCATCTGCGATCACCTAGGCATTGTATACACACCATGCAGACTATAATGGTTCAAAAACGTGGCTCACCCACCAACTTCTCAAAGGGAATTAGGATACATAATAAATGCTGGCCTAACCATCGAGACACACATCTCATCAAAGAATATATAAGTTTTTTTTTTAAAATTTGCCCTCAGATTCCCTGCAGTCAGCACTGCTCAGCCATAAATAACAACAAAAACAGAAGTTGCTGGAAAAGCTCAGCAGGTCTGGCAGCATCTGTGAAGAAAATGCCATAGTTAACGTTTTGGGTCTGGTGACCCTTCCTCAGAATGGCACAGCCATTAACTGGTTCATTAAGATGCTGACCTGCACTTTGCATAGTCAAGTTGAGTTCAGGTCAGAATGCCATTGAATTGATGACTGAATTGCAGGACTCTGTGGGATTACTTTCTTCTCCTTTAGTGATGAGTAGGCGCAGGACCTCACTGAGTGAGTGCCTGTAATCGGATACTATTGTAGGTAATGTATTTGAGGGAAAATAGGCTTACCATATCCTTGAATTGAAATTCAGACTTTGTTTAGTTTTAATATTGTTTGTAGGTTGGGACAACATAAAATAATCCTCAATGATTAATGTCAATAAGATAGCAATAGAAATACATTATCAATACTGACCAACATTTTGTAAAATATATTTTACCAGCAAGTAAGAAGAACTATTCCCACTCAATAATGTTCTTTGATTATTCTTTCCATTTCTATTAATAAAAAGTCAAGCAGATTAGTGATGATAATAGTTCCTTAGTTGATCTGCTGTCTTCCTCGCTTTCCTTTTTGCTTAATCACTGGAATAAAGCCATCATTATTTCCTGGAACTCAGTGAAGAATTGCCTGTTATCTACTATTGCTGGTCTCCATGCTCAGCCCAGATATAATTATTATTGTCATAGTAATAAGGTAACATTCTCAAAGGTTTTGAAATTCTTTATTGAACTCATTAAGAATTGTTCCTCCTTGTCAATATTTACAATATACAGAATGGTTGTCAATTATTTCTGAACAATCGTATCTTTCCAGCACTCAAGGGGGCCAGCAAGTTACTAGAGGTTGGGACAGCCAAAGCTTCATTACTATCTTGCAAATTGGTGACCTTTGAATGAGTTAAAGTATATGAACAGAAGTATGATTTAAATTTCCCATTACAGCTTTCCTTTGAAAGAAACATATGCCCATTACACGCTTTGACTGATCAACTGAAATAAAATTCATAACTTAATAATCAGTTGTATTCATCTATTTTTTATTAAAGATTGATAATCAAACATCACATTCCAAGAGTACAGCATACTTATGTCAACTGGTTAACAAGCTAAGCGTATAGATCACACAGGTATTCTTTCAGAACTGAAGCCTCATTGAAACTTCTTTTCCAAACCTAATCTATGTTGGCGATAACTGACATTCAGTTGGATAGCTGTCAGTTATGTTACTTAATTGTGTAAGTGAGATTTCCTGACTTTCAATACCTCATCAGTTGCTTTCTTTGTTGGTAACGTATGCTGTCATATTTGTAGGGGGTCAATTTTAGTCCAACTTGCTTGGAGGGAATCCAACTGAATTCAACTCTAGTTTAGCATCCTGAATATGTTAACTTTCTTGTTTAACAGCAAAGTACTGTGGATGCAGGAGATGGGAAATAAAAACAGAAAGTTCTGGAAAAACTCAGCAAGTTTGGCCTCATCATTGGTAAGAGAAACAAAATTAACATTGATTCCAATATGACCCTTCTTTGGAACACTTCCAAATCATTTGAAGAACAGTCATATTGGAATGGAAGCATAAACTTTGTTGCTCCCAACAAAGAGGTTGTCAGACTTGCTATGTTGCTATGTTTCTGGGATTATTTTTATACCTATTTCTGCTTCTTCTGAGCCTATACATGAATTTTCTAATTCAAAATCATCCGTTAATAGATTGTGTCGTCAAAATTGCAGTTATCACATCCAACGAACTCAGCAGAGTCTCTGTATTCATGGGCTGCTTTGCCTGTTCACCTGCCCATCCCAGCTAACAGTCAACAGGGAGGCCACCCATTAAAGGGTGGAGGGGGTCCTACAGTAATGTTGCACTCGAAGTTACATTCATTTGCTAAGATTGACACTTCCACCCTATCGGCGAAAGAAGAGACAACAAGGTGCAGGGCTGGATGAACACGGCAGGCCAAGCAGCATCATAGGAGCAGAGAGGCTGACGTTTCGGGCCTAGACCCTTCATCAGAAAAGGGGGAGGGGAAGGGGGTTCTGAAATAAATAGGGAGAGAGTGGGAGGCGGATAGAAGAGGGATAGAGGAGAGGATAGGTGGAGAGGAAACAAACAGGTCGAAGAGGCGGGGATGGAGCCAGTAAAGGTGAGTGTAGGTAGGGAGTTAGGAAGGGGATAGGTCAGTCCAGGGAGGACGGACAGGTCAAGGGGGCGGGATGAGGTTGGTCGGTAGGAGATGGAGGTGCGGCTTGAGGTGGGAGGAGGGGATAGGTGGGAGAAAGAACAGGTTAGGGAGGCAGGGACGAGCTGGACTGGTTTTGGGATGCGGTAGGAGGAGGGGAGATTTTGAAACTTGTGAAATCCACATTGATACCATTGGGCTGCAGGGTTCCCAAGCGGAATATGAGTTGCTGTTCCTGCAACCTTCGGGTGGCATCGTTGTGGCACTGCAGGAGGCCCAGGATGGACATGTCGTCTGAGGAATGGGAGGGGGAGTTGAAATGGTTCGCGACTGGGAGGTGCAGTTGTTTATTGCGAACTGAGCGTAGGTGTTCTGCAAAGCGGTCCCCGAGCCTCCGCTTGATTTCCCCGATGTAGAGGAAGCCACACCGGGTACAGCGGATGCAGTATACCACATTGGCAGATGTGCAGGTGAACATCTGCTTGATGTGGAAAGTCTTCTTGGGGCCTGGGATGGGGGTGAGGGAGGAGGTATGGGGGCAGGCGTAGCACTTCCTGTGGTTGCAGGGAAAAGTACCGGGTGTGGTGGAGCTGGAGGGGAGTGTGGAGCGGACAAGGGAGTCATGGAGAGAGTTGTCCCTCCGGAAAGCAGATAAGGGTGGGGAGGGAAAGATGTCTTTGGTGGTGGGGTCGGATTGCAGATGGCGGAAGTGTCGGAGGATGATGCGTTGGATCCGGAGGTTGGTGGGGTGGTACGTGAGGACGAGGGGGATTCTTTTTTGGTTTTTATTGCGTGGACGGGGTGTGAGGGATGAGGTGCGGGAGATGTGGGAGACACGGTTGAGGGCGTTCTCGACCACCGAGGAGGGGAAGTTACGGTCCTTGAAAAACGAGGACAACTGAGATGTACGGGAGTGGAATGCCTCATCCTGGGAGCAGATGCGGCGGAGGCGAAGGAATTGGGAATAGGGGATAGCATTTTTGCAGGAAGGTGGGTGGGAGGAGGAGTATTCTAGGTAGCTGTGGGAGTCGGTGGGCTTGAAATGAATATCGGTTTCTCGGTGGTTGCCCGATATGGAGACAGAGAGGTCCAGGAAGGGGAGAGAGGTGTTAGAGATGGTCCAGGTAAACTTAAGGTTGGGGTGGAAGGTGTTAGTGAAGTGTATGAACTGTTCAAGCTCCTCGTGGGAGCACGAGGCGGCGCCGATACAGTCATCAATGTAACGGAGGAAGAGGTGGGGTTTAGGGCCGGTGTAGGTACGGAAAAGGGTACCCATGGCCGCCCCCTTTGTCTGTAGGAAGTGGGAGGAATTGAAAGAGAACTTGTTGAGTGTGAGGACGAGTTCAGCTAAGCGGATGAGGGTATCAGTGGAGGGGGACTTGTCGGGCCTGCGGGACAGGAAGAAGCGGAGGGCCTTAAGGCCATCTGCATGGGGAATGCAGGTGTAGAGGGACTGGACATCCATGGTAAAGATGAGGTGTTGGGGACCGGGGAATTGGAAGTTCTGGAGGAGGTGGAGGGCGTGGGTGGTGTCACGGACATAGGTAGGGAGTTCCTGGACCAAGGGGGAGAAAATGGAGTCGAGATAGTTGGAGATCAGTTCGGTGGGGCAGGAGCAGGCGGAGACAATGGGTCGACCAGGGCATTCAGGTTTGTGGATTTTGGGAAGGAGATAGAAGCGGGCAGTGCGAGGTTGGGGAACGATGAGGTTGGAGGCCGTGGGTGGGAGGTCACCTGAGGTGATGAGGCTGTGGATGGTTTGCGAGATGATGGTTTGGTGCTCAGGGGTGGGGTCATGATCAAGGGGGCGGTAGGAGGTGGTGTCGGAGAGTTGGCGTCCGGCCTCGGCGATGTAGAGGTCAGTGCGCCATACTACAACTGCGCCTCCCTTGTCCGCGGGTTTTATGGTGAGGTTGGGATTGGAGCGGAGGGAGCGGAGGGCTGCACGTTCTGCGGGGGAGAGGTTGGAGTGGGTGAGAGGGGTGGAGAGGTTGAGGCGATTGATGTCTCGACGGCAGTTGGAGATGAAGAGGTCGAGGGAGGGTAGGAGGCCTTGGGGTGGTGTCCAGGAGGAGGGGGTGTGTTGGAGGCGGGAGGAGGGGTCAGTAGAGAGAGGGTTAGGTTCACGGTTGAAGAAGTAAGCGTGGAGGCGGAGGCGGCGGAAAAACTGCTCAATGTCCAAACGTGAGCGGTATTCGTTGATCTGTGGGTGGAGGGGGACAAAGGTGAGTCCTTTACTGAGGACTGACCGTTCGTCCTCAGTAAGGGGGAGGTATGGGAGGATGGTGAAGACTCGGCAGGGCTGGGTGCTGCTGTCTCCTCTGGAGCTGCTGGCTGTGGAGGCTGTGGGCGGAGCTGCGTCGGCGTCGGCTGTGGGCGGAGTTGCGTCGGCGTCGGTGATGGGCGGACCGGCGTCGGAGGTAGGAGGAGCGGGGTAGGCGGCGGCAGTAGCGGTGAGGGTGGTCACGACTTCAGTGTCGGTGGCAACGGCAGCGATGGTGTTTGCTGTCCCGGAAGTGGGGAACCCGGCGGTAGCGGATGTGACGTCATCTGTGGGTTCTCCGATAGTGGCCTCATGGCCAATGGCGGCGGACCCATTGTGGGGAAGGTCCTGGGGATAATTAGGCTGGAAGGTTTACTCCTTGATATTAATTTGTATAATTATTCTATTGGTAAAGACAGAAACCACACACCTTATGAAGAAAGAAAGTATCACTCGCAGCCCCACCTGATTACTACATTTAACAGGCCATATGCAAATGTCAGAAGTTGCTGTTAGTTTTACCCATTAACCGAAGCAAGTGCTGGCAATCTTAGTATTATTATTGAAACTAAACTTAAATCAGGAGTTTTACTAACATTAGAGTTGAATTGGGTAATGTAGCCCCTTAAACCTGTTCCACCCTTTGACTAGATCATTGTTGATCATCTACATTATGTATACTTTCCTGAATTATTTGTCTATTCCTTGATGTCATTCATAACTGTGAATCTCAGTCTTGAACATACCCAATGACTGAGTTTCCAGTGCCCAAAAGAGAATCCAAGAGAATCCCAAATATTTGCTGCACTCCGAGTGAAGAAATTCCTCCCCCTCCCATTCCTAATGGCTTGTCCCTTATTTTGAAACTATGTGCTTGTCCTGGATATTCTAGACAAGGGAAACATCTTCTCTACAACCACTCTCTGTAGCCGAAACGAATTTTGTAAGTTGCAATGAGATCACCTCTCATTCTTCCAAACTGTAAAGAATACACACCTAGTCTACTCAATCTTCCCCAGAGCAGCACCGCCATCATAGGAATTGGCCTGGTGAATCTCTACTGCTTTCCCTTTGTGGAAAATCTAACCTTCCTCAGATAAGCAGATCAAAACTTTATCCAAGGTTCTGTGAAATTGAAGGAAGTCATCTTTATTCCTATACTAAAATCCTCTAACCATAAAGACTAATTTACCATTTGCCTTCCTATTTGTTTATAGCTTCCAGTGACATCCAGAAGGCCACTCTTTGAATGAATCTGAAACTGGAGATTGACTTGAAAGTTTCACTGGCTTCCACTAATTACCCTTAACAAGGCTCTTCAAGAATTTAATATGCTAACCATCTCATGGGTTCAAGTAGCTTGCCCTAAAAGCCCAGGTCCACCTTGGCAGATATGACCAGCAACAGAGTCAAGTTTGGGAAACCAGGACCCCTGTATGCACTGGTATTTTTCTGTTCCTGATCTCAGTGGGGCTGGAAATTCAATCTATGGAACAAACTTAAATAGGGTACAGCAAGTTCAAATTTAAGAATAGAAGCATCAGCTTGTGTTTTCAGTGAAAATGTAACATAATTCACATCAGGGTTGAGGTAGGAAGCATGAAAACACAATATCATTTGATAAAATGGATCACAACAGGATCCGAGTGAAATAGTTGACTAAACATTTGAAATTGATATTTCAGAATATGACCGTGGTTTTACAGGCAAATAAAATACTTCAATTCAGAAAGAAATCGGTAGGAACTCGGAAAGTGATTAATTGGAATGAAATGATATGTACATTGCTATTCCAGCAGTAATTACTTCATTTAAAAAACAAAATGTTATTGGAAAAGACTCATTAAAAATATCGGTCCTATTTTGTGATTATTGACTTTTTCTTAATGGAAAGAGTTTTGAAATTGAAAACAAAGTGAATTTCCATTGGTTTAAGAATACAAAGCCAGAATCTGTAAGAAATCTATGGACTTCTGTAATGCAAGTCAACAGTCTCATCCCAAGTCTAATATTCATCAGCCCCATTCATTTTGGCCAAAAAAAAAATCTCTTTTAAAATCCAGTGAGAGTGGGGAAGTAATAGGAAGCAAGGATAGAGGTACCCTTTTATATTCTGGCTGAAAAACAAGAGGGTATCATAAGCCTGAACATTTTAAAACATGACGTTGTGAGGATCAGTCTTGACACTCAGACCCAGATGTGAAATTACAAGAAATCAATTTTTGTTTTCATTAAATAGCTAAAATAAAAGCAATGACAATTTTTTTAACTGCTTATCACATTTCCCTAATTTTTCTAACATTGATGTGAGATTGGATTAATTAATTAATTAAAAGTTTTGACTGTAAGTCAATTTGCTGTCTGAGAAATAAAGCAAAAACAATTCATATCTGACCTCATCTCATGAAATGCTTCAGTCCATCTTCAACAGTATTGGAAAGCAGTTGAATAGACATTCAAAGTACACATACAAAATAAATGGTATTCAGGTCTGCTCTGCCTTTAAATACTATTAGAGACAGAGAATCAAACAGGAGAGTGACAGTATTTAAGGAAATTGAGCTTGACAAAGTGACTTGGAAGTGATTTGCAGAGCTAGCTTCCAATTGTGACCGCTGCAGCTGGACAAACAAAAGAGCAAGGGCACTTGAAACACCTGAAAGATTGGTTGAAAGATTACATGCTGAGGAAACTGAGCGAGGTGTTTTTCATGATTATGTGGCCTTCATTTTAACATTCTACACAGAAGGGAAAAGTCTAGTCGATGAAAACTGTTTTAAAGAGAAATAAAATTTAAAGCTGTCAAATCAAAAACATGCCATTTGATACAAATCTTTGTGAATAAATGAGCTTGTGCAATGTTCTCTCATCTTTTACCAACTAATGATCTGATTATGTGAGTTAATGAAAATAGAATGGCAGAATAATGAATGACCTGTTTCTGTGCTTTAGAATAGAGCGTAATCATTAGCCCGTACAACTTTGAATACCTTAAAATTCCTTAGCAAGACAAACTCTAGTGAAGCTTGCAAAATGAACATCAACACATCTATTACTTCAGCCATAGAGATAACAAGGTGTAGAGCTGGATGAACACAGCAGGCCAAGCAGCATCAGAGGAGCAGGAAGGCTGACGTTTTGGGCCTAGACCCTAGGCCCAAATCATCGGCCTGCTGTGTTCATCCAGCTCTA
>NC_063339.1:30552236-30567832 GCF_021869965.1 Rhincodon typus | reverse complement strand
TAGAGCTGGATGAACACAGCAGGCCGATGATTTGGGCCTAGGGTCTAGGCCCAAAACGTCAGCCTTCCTGCTCCTCTGATGCTGCTTGGCCTGCTGTGTTCATCCAGCTCTACACCGTGTTATCTCAGATTCTCCAGCATCTGCAGTTCCTACTATCTCTATTACTTCAGCCAGGTCTTTTAAGCCATAGTTCCATCATTCTGATCATTGTTCTTCCGTAATGATTGTAATTCACCAGATTCTTCTCTTACTTCCACTCCCTGATTTATGGCTAGATGTAGGATTAGTAGGCAAACTAAAATTTCATAATTGACTTAGTTTAGTTATAAATCGCACAATTTAAATATACTCATTGATCAATCTAATATTATTTTGTTTTTCTTAAGTATAACCAACACAGGTCTTGATAATGTAACATCGCTTGACTCTGCTCAGCTTCATTTGACAAAGAAAAACACTGTCAGATTGTGACCAGAGTGAAGTCAATAACCTAATGTTTAAGAGTTACAGCTATAAGACTGAAGGGTCTCTACCTAGGTGGCACAGTGGCACGGTGGTTAGCACTGCTGCCTCACAGCACCAGGGACTCGGGTTTGATTCCAGCCTCTGTACTGTCTGTGTGGAGTTTGCACATTCTCCCCGTGTCTGCATGGGTTTCCTCCGGTTTCTTCCCACAGTCCAAAGATGTACAGGTTAGGTGAATTGGCTATGCTAAATTGCCCATAGGGATGTGTAGATTAGGTGGGTTATTGGGAAATGAGTCTGGGTGGGATGCTCTGAGGTTCAGTGTGGATTTGTTAGGCTGAAGGGCCTGTTTCCACACTGTAGGGATTCTAGTCTGTGTATAGTTTTGCGCCAGACTTTCAATCTTGAATCAGTCAAAGATGGTACAATCCCAGATCATTGTTCCTTATGAAGAAATCGTAACAACAGCTGTGTCCTTGTACTGGGGTGTATCTTAATTTGATTATTAGAGTTAACTTTGTAACAATGTGTTTAAGTTTATAATTGTGTGATCCTTTAGATTGTAACATACCTTGTATAACAATCTGTAGGGATTAATATGCTTTCTGATCATCTGTATTAGTTTTGCCTTTAAAGCATAATAGGTAACAAACGATTTTGAAGCATTCAAACACAGCACAATCACAACCAAAAACAAGGTCAGTGATAAGTAAATGCCTGATTTAATGGGAACTTTGCCAAATTAAGTGAGAATTGAGAGAAGAGCTTGAGGAGATTAATCTTTGGATCCTGACTGCAAACGCCTCCCTTTTGCTTTAACAGTGAGGTAAAGGACATGACAAATTACTTCTTATCTTAGTGAAAGTTATAAATTACCAATATCAGAACTCAATGAAGAGGATGGACCCAGGGATAATTGACAAATTAAGGAAATATTTAAGAGATATTGGGAGGTGACATAAGTTAATGTACATTGCCCTTAAGAGCCCATTTAGAGACTGATTGGAAATCCTTCAAACCAATTAGCAATAAACCCTACCTACCCTAGGTCAATCAGAATGAAATGATGTGGGTTGTGGCTTGGAAAGAGCTAATAGGCAACAGCTTTCAGTGACCAATGTGTGGAGATGTTTGAAGTGATCCTACTTCTGACTAAAAATGGAAAGCTGTCAAGGCTTTGCAAGAAACAAGAGGCCAGGTGTCAATCTGTGCTCTAAGCTAAACCAGAAAGCAAGATCCATTATTGTCCAGCTCTAACAGGTGTTCTTTAAAGCATAAGTAAAGCTTTCCAAGTTACAGCACTAGATTGTCTTCCATTCCCTTAAGTTTCAAATAAACAAATTTAATATTGGTATTTGAGTTTAAATAGTATGACCCCTAAAACTTACACTGGAATGTTTTTGTACCCTCTGTAATGAAACTAAAAGCAAAATATTTGCTTTAATTCATCCAGCATTTCCTTATTAATCTTCTATAACACCCCATTCTCACTATTCAAAAAATCAACATTCACTTTACTTCCTCCTTTCCTTTCTATTGTAGAATCTCTTGTTATCCATCTTTTATGTTTCTCATTAACTTCTTCATGTACTCTAATTTCTTTCTCCTAGCCAAGTTTTAAATTAATTCTCTGCCATTCTAAGTTGTTTTTTTTCTTTAGTCATTCACAGGATGCGGGCATTGCTGACTGGGCAGTATTTATTGCCCATCCCTAAAACCCAAGGGGGCAGATAAGAATCAACCACATTGCTGTGGGTCTGGAGTCACACATAGGCCAGGTGAGGAAGGCAGTTTCCTTCCCTGAAGGACATTAGTGAACCAGATGAGTTTTTCCAACAATTGACAATGGATTCATGGTCATCATTAGACTCTTAATTCCAGATCTTTATTGAATTCAAATTCCACCATCTGCCATAGTGGGATTCAAACCCTGGTGCCCAGAATGTTATCTGGGTCTCTGGATTAACAGTCCAGCGATAATATCGCTAGGCCATTGCCTCCCCCTAATCATCAGACATCTTTGTGCAAATAACTATCTTTCTTTCAGTTTGATGCTTTCTTTAACTCCTTTAGGTAACTAGAGATGATAGTCCTCCAGTTACGGTTTATCTTTGATGTGGAGGTGCTGGTGTTAGACTGGGGTGTACAAAGTCAGAAGTCTCGCAACAGCAGGTTATAGTCAATAGGTTTATTTAAAATCACAAGCTTTCGGAGCAATGTTTCTTCGTCAGGTGAAGTAGAGGGATCTGCATTGGCACGGAATATATAGGCAGAGAGATAATGGCAAAATAATTACAGGTAATTAAGAGTGTCAACAGATAAGTACAAATAGTCTTTGCAGATGATCAAAAGTGTCAAATAGTGTGAGTAAAGTGTCAACAGCTGAATAACAAGTGAAGGGTTGACCTATGAACTGATTAATTAAGGCAGAGAGATCATTAATCTTCAGAGTTTATGTTCATAATAGAACTATACTAATTTTGAATATTCTGAAATATCCTCTTAAATGCCAGTAACAATGCTAGCTTCTCTGATCTATCCCCTTGACTTGTATGCCAGTTTACTTCAACTCGTTCAGCTTTCATGTCGACATAGCTGGCCTTATTTAATTGTAAAATACGAGTTAGTTGTTTAATTGTCCATCACTATTCACAACACAGTGTGGTAGAGCTACAGAGTCTAAAGCATGTTGCTTCCACTGTTTGCTGAGCAAGTAATCCTGTGTTGTAGCTTCCTCAGGTTGACACTGCATTTTTAGAAATGCCCAGTGCTGCTCCTAGCATTCTCTTGGACTCTTCATTAAACCATGGCTGATCTTCTGGCTTTTTCATAATGCCCCAGATGTTAGGAAGGAGGACTTTGCAGTGTTGACAGGCCTGGGTTTGCCATAGGCATTGACTTAACTGTTGGAAATGATGGTCTGTCCAGAATATTAGTCTGGGTTTCTGGACCACTAGTTCAGTGAGATTATGACTATGCCACTCATGCCTCCAACTGCTACATCATTGTCTCCCCAATACTAATACAACAATAGTAGTATTCAGTAGGGAGTGGACCCCTTGATATGGACCATGTGCCTTTGATACTGTTCTTCCTTCTGTTTATTGAGCGGACCCTTGAAATCGAGGATAACTTTGTTCCATTGTGAAGTTATGGGTCCCTAGGTGATTAAATAGTCTGATCCTGGATTCATATATCCTGCCCACCTGTGGAACAGGTCATGTTTGAATAAGTGGGTGAGATGCTCAGTTTCTACATACTCTTTCTACTGTTTGCACTTAGCCTCCAACTGGACCTGTTGAAGATGTACCTTCACAGGTACTTTTTTCTCCAGTTTGGGTGATAGATTCCCATGAGACAGTAGAACAGTTGCATATTTTCAGGGAGACTTTGAGAACATCTTTGAAGTGTTTCCTCTGCCCCGTCTTTAACAATTTTCTGTGATGAAGCACAGAGTACAGACATTGTTTTGGGAGTCGGGTGTCAGGCTTGTGGATGATGTGCCCCCTGTTGATTGACTGTAACCAGTGCCTTAGGAGAGGGAGGCTTTACCACAGACATGTTTCCACGTGAAGCTCCAAGTTCTGTCCTCATCTCCGAATGGGTCTTGACAGAGTACATGTGGAGAGGATGTTTCCTCAAATAAGAGAAGCTAGTCATTGTTTAGAAACATAGAAACATAGAAAATAGGTGCAGAAGTAGGCCATCTGGCCCTTTGAACCTGCACCATCATGCAATATGACCATGGCTAATCATACAATTTCAGGATCCCATTCCTGCCCTCTCCCCATATCCGTTGATCCCTTTAGCCACAAAGATCACTTCCAGCTCCTTCTTAAATATATCTAAAAAAACTGGCACCGACAGCCTGCTGTGGGAGAGAATTCCACAGGCTCACAACTCTCTGAGTGAAGAAATTCTTCCTCATCTCAGTCCGGAATGGTTTAACCCCTATTTTTAGACTGTGACCCCAAGTTCTGGACCTCCCCAACATTGGGAACATTCTTCCCACATCTAATCTGTTCAGTCCCATCAGGATTTTAGAGATAACACAGTGTGGAGTTGGAAGAATACAGCAGGCCAGGCAGCATCAGAGGAGCAGGAAAGTTGATGTTTTGGGTCAGAACCCTTCTTCAGTAATGGGCATCAGGATCCCCCTCAGGATTTTACATATTTCTATGAGATCCCAACTCATTCTTCTAAATTCCAGCCCAGTCAATCCAATCTTTTCTCATATGTCAGTCCTACCATCCCAGGAATCAACCTGGTGAGCTTTCACTGGACTCCTTCACTAACAAGAATATCCTTCCTCAGACTAGGAGGCCAAAACTGTACACAATATTCAAAATGTGCCCTCACCAAGGCCCTGTATAACTGTAGCAAGACATCCTTAATCTGATACTCAAATTCTCTCGCAATGAATGTAGAACATAGAACTGTACAGCACAGTACAGGCCCTTCGGCCCACAATGTTGTGCCGAACATTTACCCTAATCCTAAGGTCTATCTAACCTCCACCCCTACCTTATACTATCATCTATGTGTCTATCTAATAGCCCCTTAAATGCCCCTAACGAGGCCGACTCCACTACCCTCTCCAGCAATGCATTCCATGCCCCTACCACTCTCTGAGTAAAGAACCTACCTCTGACGTCTCCCCTATATCTACCTCCACTCATTTTAAAACTATGCTCCCTTGTAATAGCTACCTCCACCCGAAGAAAAATTCTCTGGCTGTCCACTCTATCTATACATCTGATCATTTTGTACACCTCTATCAAGTCACCTCTCATCCTTCATCGTTCTAAAGAGAAAAGCCCTAGCTCTCTCAACCTTTCTTTGTAAGACCTTCCCTCCATTCCAGGCAACATCCTGGTAAATCTCCTCTACACCTTTTCTAATGCTTCTACATCTTTCCTGAAATGAGGCAACCAGAACTGGACACAATACTCCAGATGTGGCTGAACCAGGCTTTTGTATATCAAGGAGAAGGAGAATGAAGTAGAGCATGCCATTAGCTTTCCTCACTGCCTCCTGCACCTGCATTCTAACCATCAGTGACTGTTCCACCATGACACCCAGATCTCGTTGCACCTCACTCACAGAATAGAATCCATACAGTTTGGAAGCAGGCCATTTGGCCCATTGAATCCACACTACCCCTCCAAAGAGCATCTCACCCAGACCCTTACCCTAAACCTGTAACGCTGCATTTTTCCCATGGCTAATCCACCTAGCCTGCACCTCCCTGGGACACTATGTGCAATTTAGCATGGCCAATCCGCCTAACCTGCCCGTCTTTGGACTGTGGGAGGAAACCGGAGCACCTGGAGGATACCCACACAGACACGGGGAAACGTGCAAACTCCACACGGACAGTCGTCAGAGGTTAGAATCGAACCCGGGTCCCTGGTGCTGTGAGGCAGCAGTGCTAACCACTGAGCCACCGTGTAGCTCTTCCTGTCTGCCAATGGTTCTCTATCCATGTCAATACATTACTTCCGATACCACCTTTTCCTAAACATTCAGATAATAATCTGCCTTCCTGATTTTGCGACCAAAGTGCATGACCTCACATTTATCCACATTATATTGCAGTTGCCAAGTATTTGTGCACTCGGCCAGTCTGTCCAAGTCACCCTGCAGCTTCTTAGCATTCTCTTCACAGCACACACTGCCACCCAGCTTAGTGTCATCTGCAGATTTGGAGATATGGCATTCAATTCCTTCAGCCAAATTGTTAATGTATATTGTGAACAGCTGGGGTCCCAGCACTGAACCCACTTGTCACACTCTGCCACTCTGAAAAGGACCCATTTACTCCAACTCTCTGTTTCCTATCTGCCAATGGTCCTCTATCTATGTCAATACATTACCACTGATACCATCAGCCTTAACTTTCCTTACTAATCGCTTGTGTGGAACCTTGTCAAAAGCCTTTTGAAAGTCCAGATACACTACACCTACTGATTCACCATTGTCTACTCTACTCTTCACATCCTCAAAAAATTCCAGAAGATTTATCAAGCATGATTTCCCTTTAGTGAATGCATGCTGACTAGGACTGATTCTAACATCAAAATCTCAGTTATTACATCCTTAATGATTAACTCCAGCATTTTCCCCCCACCAATGTCAGGCTAACCAGCCTATAATTCTCCTTTTCTCTCCCTCCTTTTTTTTAAGAGTGGAGGTACATTAGCTACCCTCCATCCATTGGAACTCTTCCAGAGTCTACGGAATGCTGGAAAATGATCACCAATGCATCTGCTATTTCTAGGGCCACTTCCTTAAGTACTCCGGGATGCAGAGCATCAGGTCCTTGGGACTTATCGGGTTTAAATTCCACCATTTTCCCCAAAACCATTTCCTCACTGTCTTGGATCACAGCCTGTATCCAAGCAGTTTGTTTCAGATTCGGTTAAATATAATTAAGAGAAGACTCAATAACAGCAATTTGGTTAAATATGAATGTTTATTAAGTAATAATGGTAATAATAAACAGAAAAGAAAAGAGAAAAAGGGACAAGTCTCACACCCTTCTGCCTCTGTCGGGGGACACCTTGATCGATGGCTTGTCTGAGGGTTTAGGTTTGTTCCTGGAGCTGTTCACGATTCTGAGCCGAGGGGAAGTCCAGCGACTTGGAACAAAACTCTCTCTCTCTCTTATACAGTGTAACAAACAGCCAGCATGAAGAAAACAGATACAGCAGACAAAACTACTGTCTAGCACAGAAAACACAGCTACAGAGAAAACAAGCTGCTGGTGCCATCTTCGGCCCATAAAGGAATGTTCACAAGACTCATTCAAAGTCATGCAGCTTGTCGAATATCATCAACTATTTTAGCCCTTCAGCCCACCCTGTACAATCTATCTGGTCATGCAGCTGTCAAATATCAGCATTAACTTTTAGCCCTTTGGCCCATCCTATACACTCAGTAATAAGGATTTCCTTCAGTTCCTCCTTTATGCTTGACCCACTGTCCCCTAGCATTTCCTGAAGGTTATTTGCATCCTTCTTAGTGAAGACAGATCCAAAGTATTTGTTCAACTGGTCTGCCACCTCTTTGTCGTCAATTTTGAATTCACCTGATTCTAACTGCAAGAGACCTACATTTGTTTTCACCAGTATTTTTCTCTTCACATATCAATAGAAGATTTTGCAGTCAGTTTTTATGTTTTCCGCAAGCTTACGTTCAGATTCTATTTTTCCTTTCTGAATTAAACCGTTTGTCTTCCTCTGCTGAATTTTAAATTTCTCCCAGTCCTCAGGGTTGCTGTATTTTCTGGCCAATTTATATGCCTCCTCTTTGATTTTAACACTGTTCCTGATTTCACTGGTTATCCATGGTTGAGCCACCTTTCCTGTTCCACACTGTACAGGGATGTACAATTGTTGAAGTTTATCCATATGTTCTTTAAAAGTCTGCCATTGCCCATCGACACCTTAAGTATCTTTGGCCAACTTATCCTAGCAAATGCATGCTTCATACTATCGAAGTTAGCTTCCTTTAAGTTCAGGACCCTAGTTTAGATTTAGTTGTGTCACCATCTTAATGAAGAATTCTACCATATTATGGCCATTCTTTCCCAAAGGATTTCACACCACAATGTTGCTGATAAATCCTCTCACATTACATAATACCAAGTCTAGGCTGGCTTGCTCTCTTGTCGGTTCCTCAACATATTGGTCAAAGAAACCATCCCTTGTACATTCCAGGGAATCTTCCTCCATCGCAGTGCTGCCAGTTTGGTTAGTACAAACAATATGTAGATTGAAGTCACCCATAATAACTGCAGTAACCTTACTGTAAGCATCTCTAATTTCCTGTTTGGTACAGTCCCCAACCTCACAACTACTGTTTGGTGTCTGCTCACATCTCCCATTAATGTCTTTTTCCCTTTGGTGTTCCACAGGTCCACCCATACTCCACCCACACATCATCCAGGCTAATGTTCTCCCTTATTATTGTGTTAATCTCCTCCTTAACCAGCAATGCCACCCCACCTCCCTTTTCTTTCTGCCTGTCTTTCCTGAAAATTGAATAACCCGGGATGTTGAGTTCTCATCCTTGATCACCCTGTAGCCGGGTCTCTGTGATCCCAATTACATCATATTCATTAATAACTGTTTGTGCAGTTAATTCATCCACCTTATTACAAATGCTCCTTGCATTGAGACACAGAGCATTCACGCTCATTTTTTTTTTGACATTTATCGCTCTTTTCGAATCATTGTGAAATGTGGCCCTTTTTGTTTTTAGTCTTTGGTTTCTCTGCCTTCCGCTTCCACTTTCCCCTTACCTACCTTTGTTTCTGTTCCCATTTTACTTCTCTCCAACTTCCAGCATTTATTCCCACCCCCTGCTATATTAGTTAAAAATTAATCACACATTTAAAACAGAACTTAAGTGCTTTATTTTCTTACTGATGATGCTTAGAACTCACTTCTTCAAAAGGCAGTGAAAGCAGAGACTTTGAATATTTTTAAAGCCAAGGTAGATTCTTGTTCAGCAAGCAAGTTATCAGGTAGGCAGGAGTGTAAATTTATTGTTACGATATGATTAGCCCCATTCTTATGAAATTGTGTAGCAGCCTGAATGACCTCCTCATTCTGCTAGTTCATATGTTCACATTTCATACCTGGTCAAGTCTCCAAGCAGCATGAGCTTGCATGTGAGGCTGGATGAACACAGCAGGCCAAGCCCTGCACCTTGTTGTCTCGGATTCTCCAGCATCTGCAGTTCCTACTATCTCTGAGCTTGCATGTGATTCTGGATTGCTCTTTTGTTTCAGAGGACACCTCTTTGTTCCTAACTTCACAGGTACATGGAAGCATCGACAACTGCTGGATTATGTGGCTTGACAATACATGCACAAATGTCATCCTGACCCTATTTAACTGCCCCGATAAAGTGTCAACGTTGCTGGTGGGAGGTCTCACACTAATCAGCGCCCACCCTCTCCAAACCTCCCCAGGAGAATGTGTGTGAGTGAGTGCGAGTGAGTGAGTGAGTGTGAGTGTGTGAGTGAGTGTGTGAATGTGTAAGTATGTGTATGTCTAGCAGTTGCAATGTAACAGCTTGCAGTCCTAATGAGAGTGTGCCATTGCCAAGGGGGAAGATAAGGTTTTAACTGAATATGTCTTGCTCCATTGACTTTCGTAGACCTAAGAGATCCTGAGATGCAAATCAGGCCATAATGTCCTTTCACAACAGTACATCATGAGATCAGGGCAGAATTGGCTGGTGTGAGCTACTGTTTTAGAAACAAATAATCTAAATTAAATCAAATTATCCATTTTGACTGCCTTTAATGATCACTGTAACCAAGGAAGAATTACAAAATAAAATTTACAAATTCAAATAAAAATGTGATTTTCAGGGCTACTGGTGCAGTCTAACCCCAGCAGTACCCAAGGAATGCTTCCAGTGTACCAATGCACACTGCATGCTTCTTCTCCAAAGGTGTAATAGTGAAAGATGGACAAGCGTTAGGCTTAATGACCTGTTTCACTGCTCACTGTTTGATGTGTTTATTATTGCCTTGGCCAGGCCCAGGAGCAGACTCATAAGGAAATCTTCTGATCTGTCTGACTCCCTCTGCACTAGTTGGCCAAAAATGAGGAACACGGGGCTGAAGTGCAAACAAAATTTCAGCAGCAGGTCCCTCAAAAAGTGGCACCAAGCGAAACAGCACAGAGGGTATTTCAACGAGATGACTCAAATTGTTGGGCAGTGGTTCTCAAGGAGTGCCAATGAGCAATTCCATCTGAGAAGGGGTCAGTTCAGATGGTAGTCCATTGCACCATCTGAACTAACCCCCTCTCAGATGGAAGAGGGCAGCACAGTGGCTCAGTGGTTAGCACTGCTACCTCACAGCGCCAGGGACCCAGGTTTGATTCCATCCTCGGGCGATTGTCCGTGTGGAGTTTATGCATTCTCTCAGTGTCTGTGTGGGTTTCCTCCAGGTGCTCCAGTTTCCTCCCACAGTCCAAAGGTGTGCAGGCTAGGTGAATTGGCCAAGCTAAATTACCCATAGTGTCCAGGGATGTGTAGATTAGGTGGGTTACAGGGTGATGGGTCCAGGTGGGATGCTCTGTGGGTCAGTGTGGACTTGTTGGGCCAAAGGCCCTTTTTCCACACTGTAGGGATTCTATGATTCTTTGATGTGCACTTGAGCCACCTTGACAAGATGCGTACTGTTGGGACTGAGAGCTATGGCCCTGAAACTATGGATGGCATCAACCTTGAGTTGGACATGAACACAAACTAGATGATATGAGTTTAAACAAAAAGTATTTTTCTTAAATCAACCTGTGAAATACATGACAGAACACCTCTGCAGCAGTTGGGACATGAATCTGGATTCTGTGGCCCAGAATTGGGACAATATCAGTGCCCCTGCCCCTTTTCAGACTGACCAGTCCCCTTCCATATCTGGACCAGACTGCAGCCTCATTCCCCTATGGCTGTAACAACTCCCTCAGCCAGCCAATACATCAGGCCAATCCCCAGACTTGAGCTGCCCACAGTTTCAATAATACCATGGAAAGACTCGAGAAACTCCTCAGTTTACATGACTCCCTTGCTCCTCCCCCACAACTCACCCTGGCCCATTCCATGGAATGAATCTGCAAGATTTCCCCTGAATGAGAGACCAGCAAGGTTTGGACTAATTTTGCTGGATTCCATGATTGAACATGACCCAAATGCCAAATGGAAGTAACCTAGACTCTAATTGGATCAACTACCTGAATGTGATCATCTCTCAGGACTGACTGTGGTGGAACCCATGACTGACAGGAGTCCATAACCATGCCTTTCCTGTCTCATTCAATATTGCCAGCACCACAAACACATACAGTGTGCTTGCCGCCCATATTGAAGCACATTGTTGTAGTACATTGCCCTTTAGCAACATGTAACCCTCTTTCTTGTTGATGCTTTCCACTGTTGCTTTCAGCCACAAGCTGCCTCCTTGCCTTTTGCAATAAATTACCTTTCTGAGACAAAAGTTGTTGGCAGACTGTGTTCTAAGCTTCCAATGTGAAGCAGAAGCTGGTGTGTTGCTGTTTTTAGGTGGGATTCTAAGATGGGCTAGGGTCACATTTGCCTAAGTCCCTTAGACATGGCTACTGCAGTTAAGATCATTAGATCATAAGAAATAAGAACAGGAGTAGGCTATTTGGCCCTTGATCCTGTTCTGTCTTTCAATAGGATCATGGCTGATCCAAAATTCCTCATGTCCACTTTCCTAACTTTTCCCCAAAGCCCTTGATTCTCCTTTTGATCAATTATCTGTATCAGCCTTAACAATACTTGAGGATTCGGTCCCCACAGCTCACTGTTGCAAGGAATTCCAAAGACTCACCACCTTCTGAGAGAAGAAATCCCTCCGTATCTCAGTCTTAAATTGGCGCCTTTATATTCTAAGGCTATGCCTTCCAGCCCTAGACTCTCCCATGAGGGGAAACATTCTCTCAGCAGTTACCCTAGCAAGCCCTTTAAGAATCTTGTATGTAAAGATAACAAAAAAGGTAAATATGATGAACATTAAGGATGTTTTGCTGACAACCAATTGCTCACCCAGACTGGAAGCTGAAGTACAACTTAACAAGTGCAGACATGTCGTATGTGGTGCAGTTTCTGAAGCAGACCATCTCGATTGGACAGAAATTAATTGAAGTTAATTCCAGACAGTTGTGAAATTAATGAGGAATAAATGCACACAGATCAGCTTTTTGCCACCTGATGTCAAGAAATGGCCTCATTTAAATGGGAAGGACTTAATTACTGAAGTTTATCTTGAAAGAGAGAATCTGATTTCTGGATTCTCAGCCGATTAAGACATCACATTCATCATTATCCTGGTCAGCTTTGACAGTGGAATATCACACCCCTACAATAGAAATTGAAGCAACAACCTGTAGCTCAGAATTGAGAGTACTGTCACTGAGCCATGGCACAAACTGCTTGACAGCCATAAAGTCAGAAATCACACGACACCAGGCTATAGCCCAACAGATTTATTTGAAAACACAAGCTTTCGGAGCCTCAGTCCTTCTTCAGATATTAGAGGTATTTATTCCAAGAGGGATAACTACAAACGTGTGCACTGCTACGTATTCAGCAGCTGTTCCTTGAGCATACCCATACACATCTGATTAAACTGTTGTTGCGGTTCTACGCAGTAACGATCTCCTTTTAACCGTTCCAAGTCATTGAGTCATAGAATCATAGAGGTCTACAGCACAGAAAAGGCCCTTTGGCCCATCAAGTCTGCATTGGTCAAAACCAAACGCTTAACTATTCTAATCCATTTTCCAATATTTGGCTCATAGCCTTGCATAATAGTTAAGAAGTATTTAGATGTGCACCTGGTGATACAGTAACAGAGTGCAGCTACAAGCAATTATCATGATTATAGGTGTTTAACAAAGTTGCTCCTGGCAGTGTCTGAGGATGCTAAAGTGTTCATGGCACCAATGAACAAGCCCAAAACTTCCACACAACATAACTGAAGCTTTCATTTAAACTTTTAAATTGAAGGATATGGGAGCAATGATGCAGAGCACTGTTCATTCAGCACAAATACTGGTCTTTTCTTCCAGTGAAGAGATTCATTGAAAAGGGATGACAAGATTTATTTGTAGCTATTTAAAATAATAAAATCCCTCAAAGTTGCTTCTGGTGAGTAATTAAGCTGATGCTAGTGAAATGAATGGAAACAGAGCTATAGATTCATCAGCAAAGAAACAGTTCTTTCCTCAAAAACTGACATTACTTATGCTTCAAAAATGCATCCATCTTGCTATTAAAAGATGCAATGTAATCTTCTTCAATTACTCTTTTGGCCAAACATTCCATTTTCCTTCTATGTAGATGTGTTTCTCCTCAGCTTTATTTTCAATCTCTTGGAGAGAATTTTAAATTTACAACTCTTCAGAGGAACACAAATTCATTCTATCAAGACATTTCATGATGTTGACAGTTACAAAAGAGGTCAGGACCCTGGAGCAACATTGTAATGATGCCATGGAGCTGCTCGTCACCATGTCTAAATATCACAAGTAGATGAATTAGAATACTATGGAAGAAACCAGACTGGAAGGATCACACAGGAAAACATGATTGATTGAGACTCACTGAAAAAAACAGAATCAACAAACTTGAAACACTTGAAGACGATAGGTCGGTCAATAACTAATGTAACTATTTCATATTAATGCATAATAATTAATGTTCCTTTGGAGTGTAAACCTGAAGATAGTTTTGTCTTCTCCACGACCAGTCTGTAGAGAACTCAAAATCATGGGACTGAATTTTCCTTTATTTAGCTAAATGCAAATTGCGTCAATTTTATGGAGAGATTTTGGTCACAGGATCTAGCAGGTTTTCTTGCCATATGTTACTATATTCACCTTATTAACTACCTAGCCTGCCTTTCTGGCACCCATCATGTCGAGTTTGTAACCCAATCTTACCAGTGCTGGTCCAAGAACAATGCACCACTCAGTAGATATCTGTAACTCACTGGCGTCCCTTGCATCTGGTCATCATTAAAACCCATTATGTAACTGTGAATCCAAATCCAGCCCCCAAGTCAGGGGTAAATATCAGGAAGCATGGCAGACAGATTTAATTCATTGCTCTATGTTATAGGTAGTGACCTGGAGCTGGACGAAATGGTGCTGACGTGGGACTTCCTTTTCTCCTGGGACCAACAGTGGAGTCCACAACATCAAATCATGCCAACCTGGTCCAAGGTTGCCAGCCAGATTACAGTAGTGCCAGTCATTTGGATGAATGCACAGCACTACAAGAAAAGGGTCAATGACTTTCTCCATTCCACTAGCATAAGTGCTACCATTTTCTCCCCAGTACAGCACACACCACACCTCTGCCTTCCACCAAGGCACTGGTTCTATCACACTCACTAATGCCTGCAACATTTTCCCTCACTCACTGTGAGCCACGCAACCTCCGACACTCCTAAACATGTATGGCCTTCTGTGCTGCCTACTCATTTGGTCAGCAGAACCTCTCTACCTGCAGCTGGCCCACCCACTCTTAATCTCCTGCCTCTTTTGCTTTCCAGGACAGAAACAGCTCTCAGTAAGGCAGAAAGTGTCAAGATGGTCTGGGCTGCCTGACAATCAGCTCCTCACCCCTTTTGTGGAAGCATCCTGATTCTCACCACCCAGACTGACAGTGTCTGAGACCCTGGGCTGGTATCACATGCTTCACTTGACGTACTGTGTCAGGAGTCCCTGAGCATAGGTTATCCCCGTTGACTCAAGCCTTCTTACTAGTATGACAAACTTCTCCTGGCGTTAAATCAGTGCTAAACAGCAAGAAAAGATGGGAACAATATCGGCCTCATATTTTGATGAGGAAGCAAAGAACATATAAGGTGGATAAGGCAAGGATGCTGTGAGCATCCAGGTAGGGTCACAGTGATCGAGCATAATGATGGTGAATAAAGAGCCCAGAAATGCAGCCTGGTCCAGTCCGATAGATGAATCCATGTCCCTGATGCTCAGTGCCCTTGCCGTCATATTACAATGAGAGGTGCTGCTGCAACACGAGGTGCATTATTGAAGAGAAGAAACGTCTAAGTGGATTGGAGATGTGCCATGCAGATTCATGGAGCTGGCACATGTCCATGGACGTTGATTGAGTGTGGACACTGACCTGGAATGTGCCCTGAGATTCTAGTGCCCAGTGTATACTTGGAGGTCCTTTGGATCAAGCAGTTACCAGGTACTCGCTTTTATTTCTAGATCGAGGTTTCCTGACATCTAGCTTTTTTGGCAAGATTGTTAAGACAGTAAGTTAAATATTAATGAGACAAATTGGTTATCAACAAAGTGTTTAAGAGGCAAAAATCCCCCTTAGTTGGCAGCTCATGGCTGCCCAGTGAGAAACTCATTGTGCCACTTGTGGAAAGGTTAAAAGGACAGTGTGATGCTCCTGATGGCAAGGTAAGTCTCCCTGGACTAAATAAAAAATGAAAGAACTGCAGATGCTGTAAATCAGGAACAAAAACAGAAGTTTCTGGAAAAACTCAGCAGGTCTGGCAGCATCTGTGAAGAAAAACATCAGAGTTAACATTTCGGGTCCGGTGA
>NC_063339.1:30493402-30542236 GCF_021869965.1 Rhincodon typus | reverse complement strand
CTCTATCCCTCTTCTATCCGCCTCCCACTCTCTCCCTATTTATTTCAAAACCCCCTTCCCCTCCCCCTTTTCTGATGAAGGGTCTAGGCCCGAAACGTCAGCCTCTCTGCTCCTATGATGCTGCTTGGCCTGCTGTGTTCATCCAGCCCTGCACCTTGTTGTCTCGGATTCTCCAGCATCTGCAGTTCCTACTATCTCAGCCTAATTATCCACTATTCTCTAACAAATCATGAAACAAAAGCTTAATACTTGTGCAATGATTGTAATCGAATTTTTAAATGCACGGTAAGTAATAATTACTGCTAATAACTACTCTGGCTCAGAAAAACAAATATGGAGTCTAATCACTTCAAGATAAAATTGTTTCAGATTTTGTTCAAAAAGTAGAAATGAAAAGATATATGTTTTTCATGTTATAGTTTTCTATTTGTTTCTATTTTAATGTGCCGATCTTCTTTTGTTTATTTATATGTTATACATAAGACATACCACAGATAGTTGAGTTCTTATTGAGTCAGATAGCTGGAAGATTATTAACGACTTACTGTGTACACACATCTCAAACTTGCATGTACAGAGTGGTTTATATGCTGACTAGATACTATTGCATTACATATGTAGTTGGCAGGCTGACTAACAAACCCACTAGAAGTCTTACTGATACTTGAGTGCCGAATAAACAGAAAATAAGATGGAGAGCCTGTAGATGAAAAAGTCACGTTTTAATGTCCTCTAGCTGATGGAAAGGTATAGTGCCTTTCTGAGATCTGTGCATTAAAGCAACATCTTGACTTTTAACATAAAACAGTAGAGCACAAGAATGAGCCATGATGTTGTGCTGAACATGACGCCAAACGAAACTAATCCCTTCCGTTCGCCATTGGTCCATATCCCTCCATTCCTAGCATATTCATGTATTTATCTGAATGTGCCTTAAATGACCCTATTGTATCTGCCTCCACCACCACCACCCCTAGTAATGCATTCCAGACTCCTATCACTCTCTGTGCAAAAAAAACTACCCCAATGCCTCCTTTTGAATTTTCCCCCTCTAGCCTTAAACATATGCCCCTTAGTATTAGACTTTTCAACTCCAGGTTGACGGTCAGAATCTTTTTCACAATCTATGCAACTCATAATTTTATAGACTTCTATCAAGTGTCCCCTCAGCCTATACAGCTCAAGAGTAAACAACCCAAGTTTTTCTCACCTCTTCTTATAGCTCATACCCTCTAACCCAGGCAGCATCCTCTCCAACCTGTTCGAAGCCTCCACATCCTTCCCGTAATGCAGTGGCCAGAATTGAATGCAATACTCTAAATGTGGCCTAACCAAACTTTTATAAAGCTGCAGCATGGCATCTTGACTTTTGTACTCAATTCTCCACTATTAAAGGCAAACATGCCAGACACCTTCTTTACTACCCTATCTCCTTGTGTGGCCCCTTATAGGAAGCTATGGACTTGAACCCCAAGATCATTTTGTACATCAGTAGTGTTCAGGGTCCTGCCATTTGCTGTATACTTTTCCTTAACATTTGATTTCCTAAAGTGCAGCACCTAACACCTACCCAGATTAAACAATATCTGTCGTTTCTCCACCCATATCTGCAAGTAATCAATATTCCATTGTATCTCTTGACAACTTTTCAACTTTTTCACTTTTGAAGAATAGGACACATTCTGATAAATATATATAAGGATGCACATTGTTACAACTTTTATAGATTAAGGTTGTGATCGTGCTGTGGCTTGAAGAGATGTCATGGTTTCTTTTGAAAGAGACATTGGGGGACAGGTGTCCAGCAGTCTGAGCAGATAACTTGAGGTTTTGGGAACTGGTTTTTAAAAGCCTGAGTGTGTATGATCAAGCTCTCTGATTCAAATTTTTAATTGGCTTTCAGCAGTTGTTGCTGAGGTCCCAGGAGAGCTGGAAGGCAGTGAATCTCTCCTGGCTACTACAGTCTCTTTGATTTTTCTCTCCAAATTGTCTATTGATGTTCTTTCCTCCCAAATTGGAGAACTATATGTGAGACAATCTGTTTTCTGAGTTTGCTTTTTGGTCCTGGGAACAAAGAGACTGTGGGATGCAGGTTCATAGTTCCTTTAAAGTGGAGTCACAGGTAGACATAGTAGTGAAGAAGACATTTTGGTAAGCTTGCATTTATTGGTCCATGCTTTGAGTATAGGAGTTGGGAGATCCTGTTGTGGCTGTACAGGACATTGGTTAGTCACTTTTGGAATATTGTGTTCAATTCTGGTCTCCCTGCTATAAGAAAGATGTTGTGAAATTTGAAAGAGTTCAGAAAATATGTACAAGGATGTTGCCAGAGTTGGAGGGTTTGAACTATAGGGAGAGGATGAATAGGCTGGGGCTACTTTCCCTGGAGTGTTGGAGGCTGACAATGACCTTTATAGAAGTTTTAAAAAATCATGAGGGGCATTGATAGGGTGAATAGTCAAGCTCTTTTGGCCAGGGTAGGGGAGTCCACAACTAAATGGCATAGGTTTAAAGTGAGAGGGGAAAGATTCAAAAGGGACCTAAGGGGCAACTTTATCAAGCAGAAGGTGGTGCATGCATGGAATAAGCTGCCAGAGGAAGTGGTGAAAACTAGTACAATTACAATATTTAAAGGGCATCTGGTTGGGTATATGAATGGGAAGTGTTTAGAGGGATATGTCAAATGTTAGCAAATGGGACTAGATTATTCAAAATGTCTGGTCAATATTGATGAGTTGGACAGAAGGGCCTGTTTCTGTGCTGTATATTTCCATGACTCTGACTTTTGCCATGGGAGTGTTTATGGGATGTTACTATTATTGGAACAGTTACTGTTTACTAGTAAAATAATCTTTTATTCTGTTAAAAAAATCCATTAAAGTTAAGTTACTCCAAGTTCCTCTTTTGTTGTATTTTAACTATAGTGTTTGAATAAATTGTGTTTTGCTTAACATTAAGTAGTTTGACCAATTGAATTGCAACTGGAACACAGCACTTCACATTTACCTTTAAAAATAAGAAAAGGTTGGGGTCTAGGCTACCTTAATATATTTCGAAGAGATCTAAAATGGTCCATAACAAGGTAATGCTTTGGGCAGGCTACCACATGGCCAGATCTAGTCTTTGTATAATATCACAACTCTGCTGTATAACTTTGCTTAGTGGTGTGCAATCTGTCATTGTGGATGGAAGTGTATTATGTGTTCTGGTAATCTGATGTAACACTTTCAGTATCCAACATCGTCTTGTTAAACATAAAATTGATCAGGTACACTTGGATGTGTCAACTGTAGGATTTGGCTTTTGATTGTGACCACGTATGGCTGCTGTACAAAACGTTGTAGCATCTTGACACGGACATCCGCATTTATAATATAGTCTTGAACTCTGATACTTTGTCCTGATTTAAGTTGGGATAACTGTCTGCATGCTTATTGATCCTGCTCTTGTACTATTATACCCTTCTTTCCAATAGGAGGTTGCATGCATGAGGTTAGATAGTAAGCATGTGTGAAAGAAGAACTGTATGCATCTGTCTTCCAAACGTGAGTTGCTAATGAGACTTAACCTTTACCTTGAGACATAATTCATCGATTTCACAGAGCCGTTGTTATATTTTAGTAAGTAGCTTTGTATTTACTGATTATGAATTTTAATCTCTCAATAGTGCATTGCGCAGACCAGTAGATTGAGAAAAGTGTAGTAAAGAGGTAATGTGTTGAATGCCCCTCTTCTGCAGACATCATGGAAGGGTGCTCTAGTGCACTGCAGACCCTTGTTGGAAACTATTCGTTCAGGAACACCAAACATATCGAATACGACAATTAATATGTCAACAACTGTTGCCCTAGTGATATCTTTTTGACTTGTGTCACACAAGGGAATTTGGTGAAATGGCCAAATACCAGAATGTAGTCTAAAACAATACAAAGAACTGTGAATGCTAGAAATCTGAAACAAAAACACAAATTGCTGGAGAAACTCTGCAGGTCTGGAAGCATCTACAGAGAGAAAGCAGAGTTAAAGTTTCAGGTCCAGTGAACCTTCTTCAGAACAGCTAGGAAAAGATGGTATATATGATGAAGACAGGGCTGGGGCAGGTGTAGTGTAAAGGAGTAAGGAATAGGTAGAGATGGAGCCCAGAGAGAGGGAAAGACAGTTAGGCAGACAAAAGGATGAATATTGGTGAATCAAAGAGAGAGAAAGCTGCTAATGGGGTCCATTAGTTGTTGAAAATGGATCGTCTGTACTGAAAGAAGCCCAAATCATGACAGGACCCAGAATGCAGACATGGATAAAGGGCATAGAAGATGGTGTTCAGGCCCTAATATTTTTGAACTTAATATTGAAATCCTGAAGGCTGCAGGGTCCCCAGTGCAAGATAGAAGAACAGCGCCTCATATTCTTATGACAAGCGGAAAATTAGAAGCAAACTCCTGTCTTGTTTTCCTGCTTAGTTTTAGAATGTCATCTGTGATACAGACCACCTGGTAGATTCTCTATGCTATGATCTATATGTTGTTTATTATATATCCTGTCAGATGGATAATTCAAACATAATTTCGGAAAACCTTATCTATTAAAAGGAGTTATAAAAGTTGCCCATTCCTGTAACTCTGGTGAAAGATTATAAACCAATATCCATTCTTGATATCAACTTTGGAAAAATGCTTTGCATTTGAAAACTTGAGATTAAGCTCTTTAAGAATAGAACTCTTGCGTGAACACCTTTCCATGCATTATTAAGTCACCTTGGAACCAAGCATATATGTAGAGGACTATTTCTCAAAGATGGAGTTAATGGACCTGCACTGATCAGTTTAATACTCAACAATTCAAATTATGTGATTTTGTTCCATAGAATACAATCCCAATTTGAGTTTCTCCTCAATACTTATTTGTAGGGTTAAACTATGTTTGGTATCCTCTTTCCTATCTAATATTATATCACTTTAAAGTGAACAATAGAATCAAACTGGTCTGGGTAGAGATTTGTCAAGTTACGGATAGACTTTGTGTTGCAGTCTAGTGGTTAGTCTTAGTGTTGGCCCCAGTGTGTTGATTTTCATATCATCATGATTGACGAGGTAATCTATACATGCTGGTAGACCAATGATAGGAGGTCCTGATAGTTTTGCAGCAATGGCCTTCTGCCAATCTATCTGTATTACCTTCATGTCTGCTGATCCGGAGATCAGCTCCCAGCATCTATATTGTTTGGACAAAAAAATGTTATGTAAGACTGGGTAATATTGTTCATTTGAAGAGCTAGTGCAGGTGCAATGGGCCGAATGACTTTTCTGTGATCAATATTATAAAAGGCCTCAGGTATCCATGCTGAGAAGCCATATTAACATTAAAAAATCAATGCTAATGCATAGGATGTCTGGCCTGTTAGCAGTTAGCTTATGTGTGAACTGTGCCATTATGCCCACCTCCAAAGTACATCTCTTTTAAGATACATAAAGGGATGATATTTTCATTGGCACTAGTGTCAGTCTTGGCATACAGTGCATGTTATCCATCCTTTTTCAGGAATATCACTTGAATGATAGTAAAGGCTTCAGATTTTCTATTAATGTCCATTGTGTCAAGTTTGCCATTTGAACTCTCTGCCTGAAGTCTGCAAGTTGTAGTGTTGCAACTTTCTCTTGGACTTGAATGATACGGCTGTGTCCCATAGATGAGAGTTTAGAAGCATCTTTCGTATTGTTTATTGGTTGGATCTTCTGAACATGCTCCTGTGGCAAATTGTGTTGCACCTGGACTTGCTGCACATTTTAACCCGATGTCCTCTTGCTGAACATAGCTTGTATATGTAACAAAATGCTGGACATCATTTTGGAATTGGAGACAATTCACATATCTTACACAATGCAGAAACAAATCCGAAATTGCTGGAAAAACTCAGCAGGCCTGGCAGCATATGCTGAGAGAAAGGAGAGTTAACATTTTGGGTCCAGTGACTCTTTAGAACTGCAGTTCTGTACCCAGTCCTGAAGAAGGGTCACTGGACCCAAAATGTTAACTCTTCTTTCTCTCAGCATATGCTGCCAGACCTGCTAAGTTTTTCCAGCAAGTTCAGATATTTGTTACTGATTTCAGGCATCCTCATTTCTTCTTTATTTATTACACTACACTATGCAGACTTGCATATATAAACAAAGTTACTTGCTTCTTAAGACTTGCTACTATCTTGTATTCATAGTTGGCTAACTAACATATATTTTATTAGCAGACTGACTGCTGATTGTACAGAGAATAAGATAAATACCTCTTAGGCTTGAACACCCAATATCATAGTGCCTTTCTGCAAACTGTGCAATAATACAACAATTATTTCAGTACGATAATCAGGGTTGACATTCCAGTGCAATACTGAAGGAGTTCCAACCTGCTGGAGGTGCCATTTTTCAGCTAGAGCATTAAACCAATGCTCCGTCAAGCTTCTCAGGTTAATTAAAATATTACAAAGACTTTGGAGAAGAACAGGGGAATTATCTCTATGTCCCAACCAAACTCTATTGCTCAGTCAACATCACAAATGGATTATCTAGATATCATCACATTGCACACAGTAAACTCACACAAACAGCAATGTTTTCCATGTTTCCAAATGATACAATAACTAAACCTCATTGGCTGTAAATTGCTATGAATAACAACATTAGAAATAGGTTTTATTGTCACGTGTTCAAGTACAGCGATACAGGAATAAAGTGAAAAGTTCACACTGTTGCCACTCATGGTGCCATCTTGGGTACAAGGTACCTAGGTACAAAATCTTAGGTAAAAAGTAGAAAAATAAAGAAGTTAAAAGTTTGAAATTATGGCCCTTCTTTAGCCAAGGACCTGCAGCTGATCCATGCGGGGCTTTCCCCACGAGGGCTCGATCTCCATGCTCCTGTCTCGCCACCAACTGCCACCCGGGCTCACAGGCCATCAGGAAAAGTGTTCTATGAATGCAAGACCTTTAGAATTTATTTCACGTCCTGTGTAATGATTTATTGGTAATTTACATTTAGTGTTTAGTATTTTTCTGCTTCGCTTTCTGTAGGAATTCTTTAATCCGAATTGTTTGATCAGCCTGGCTGCTGCCTGTCCTGTTCCTAAATCCCACAGAGCCTCTGTGACAGCCATCCAGTTCAAACTGACATCCGAAAAGCCATCTCCAGAGGCCATATTGATGGCGACCATTTCTAAAGTTGACCAGCAAGTGCTGGTCTTTCATCACTGCTTACAAAATCCGGATATGTGACAGAGAAACGTAATCCACTTTATGCTCGTAAAATAACCTGCTCCAATGGAGTTAATCGTACAAATTTAGTTATATTCGTTTATTTAATGTCTGTGATTATTAATGGATAGTTTAATATCTACAGGGCATTTAGTTCTCATTAGAGAATTTAAGCAATTCTTGGGCTCAATTTTCACTTGCCTCTGGGCACAAGAGAGGATGAATAGAGCACTATATGAAGGAGACCAATGAAAACAAACGTAGCATTTATACCATTTTATGCAGGTCAATCTATGTCAGTGATGGAAAAGAGTGGAAACAATCCCTTTATCATTATGATCTGTAATATCCTTCACATAAAATTAACATTTTTAGCACGTTACCTAGCAAAGTAAAAGAACATAACAGCTGATGGTTACAACAGGAATGATCCAGGAGGCTGATGCCACTAATAACTTTGTAGTTTGCTATGTTGATGTACAGACAAAAATATGAGTGCTTTGATTTAAATCAGAGCTCTAATGATTAAAACTTTACATATTCTTAAGATTGGGACACAACAATATAGATGCTGGGAGCTGATCTTCAGATCAGCAGACGTGAAGGTAATACAGATAGTTTTGCAGCAATGACTGCATATCGTTAATGCCAAGATGTTGATTCTGCATATTCAGATCGACTTATTGAGATGATGATAAATTAAGAGGCTGTAATCAGTGTACAGCAGCAATAGTCATATTTGAGCTGCTAACCTATTACTTCATCTGAGTTATTGCCTTTTGAACCAATTGGAGAATATTAATCGCGTCAAAAGCAGAATGTTCCGAGAAGCTGCTGAGCCTTATAGTAAACCAAAAGATTTTGTCACCAGCCAAAGTGTATAGCCGGAGGAAATTTTAGGAGGAAACTACACAGTAATCTTAACCAGCTTCTGGAGGAACAAAAGTAGGCTTTGAGAATTTACAATATCTTTCAGTATTCCATAAAGGAAAAGCTTGATAGATCTTGAATTTGCAATAGCAATCAAAGTCAATAGAAGTATGAACTGTGAAAGATGTAAAACTGGCTGCTAGTTTGCTATCACCTCATTTTACACAATCTCATAAAGTCAAAACATTCACTGTTAGTCATAGAGTTCGATTTTATCTTATGTTAATTTTTGATCTCGGTCTCTATTAAAGATCCTGTAACTTGTGAAGTTTAATCCAAGGAACCTAATGTGATTGCTTATTCTACTTATACTAAATTGGTTGAAAGAAACTGAAGAAACTATTTGAAAGTAATGAGAAATGTAACAGGGCTCTTCAGTTAGATTGGGTGGCACTGGTTTCAGAAATCTATGTTGGAATCACTAGAAAGGTCTTTTGTTAGAATTAATTATTATCTAATTAAGTTACAATCCTAGGCTAGGCTGCCAATTTTTGTATGATCTGCTTTGGAACTGGTAACTTGTTTTTAAAACAGATAACAGATTAAATTATATAAAGTGTGAGAATAAAGGCACATGTTCCATGGTTTTGAACAAAACAATAACTATACAACATTAGAATAGTAATACAATCTACAATCTACAATACATATACAACTTTCTGCCATGATCCCGAATTGACATGTGGTTAATATAGGTAATGGACTGTGATTGAACAAACTAGTAAATGCAATCAATACAAATCCCATTGATTTCTCAGCAATGACCCCCAGGCAATAATAACACAGTGGGTCATCAAGTCTTATTAAACTACAGAGTGATCACAATTATTCACTTTTGCCAACATGACCTTGAAACCCCTTCTTTATAATGTTCCATTGTGGACTGTTTCAATGACTGCTTCTGTTCTGGTTGGTCTTTTTTTCCCCCTCTGTGTATGTTACTCTGGGTTCTGGAAACTACATGCCAGCACTCACTAGCGGGGTATTACTTCAGTTCTTCACCATCAGCTAGACTCACCAAAATAATCATGTCGCATTTTTTTTTTCCCAGAGCTCAAATCTTGATCAGTTGTATCAAGCAAATGCTGCCTGTGAGCTTTTCAATCACCATACTCTCTCAGTACTGGAGTACCAATGCTCACAATCTTCTCCTAAGCCCCTCATAGCTTCTTCCCAGCAGGAGGCCAGTAACCTTCCCACTTTGTTAGATCCCCAGGACTTCTGAGTCCTGACCTCCAATATGTTTGTCTAACTCCTCAAATTTCTTCTTCAGTTCTATCAGTACAGGACACTCTAGAATCCTCAATACAAACCAAAAGAACTGTGGATGCTGTAAATCAGGAACAAAAACAGAAGTTGCTGGAAAAGCTCAGCAGATCTGGCAGCATCTATGAAGAAAAAAATGTCAGAGTTAAAGTTTCAGGTCGGGTGAACCTTCCTCAGAGTTCTGAGGGATGGTCACCGGACCCGAAACGTTAACTCTCTTATACTTTTTTCTTCACAGATGTTGCCAGGCCCACTGAGCTTTTCCAGCAACTTCTGTTTTTGCTCTAGATGACTCCTCAAGTTCCTTCCACAAAATCAGTGCGGTCCTGCTGCCTTCCCAGTAAATGATGTAACTGCAGCACTTCTAACATGGAAGCTGCCTCTACCTTTATCTTTCTCCAACAGCCCGTAACCTTCGAACTCCTCTTCCGTAATTGCCAAACTGTCCTGAGTAACCTATTGTTAGCCTTGCACTAAGCACCCCTCCACCTAACTCCCTTCCCAAAGCTGGACAAAATTGAATGTTGTAATTTGACAACCATTGGAACTCATGTTCCATTAATGAATTTTTAAAATTTCATTCAGGGAATGTGGGTTTTGTTGGCTAGGCCAACATTTATTGCCCATGCCTAATTAAGAAGATGGTGATGATCTGCCTTCTGGAAGCTCTGCAGTTCATTCAGTGTAGATACACCCAACAATGCTGTTAGCGAGTTCCAGGATTTTAATCCAGTGACGCTGATAGAATGACAATATACTTCAAAGTCGGGGTGGTAAATGGCTTGAAGGGAAATTTGCAATTTGTGGTGTTTCCATGTATCTGATTCCCTTGTCCTTCTTGATGGTTGTGCTCATGGGTTTGGAAGGTGCTGCCCTAGGAGCCTTGGAGATTTGCTGCAGTGCATCTTGTAGATGTTACCCAGTGCTGCTATTGAGTATTGGTGGTTGTGGGAATGACCCCATTTCTCTCTCTCAGAATGCACACTAACGACCTGTCAGACCTCAGATGTTGAGACTTACAAGGCAGGTCATTGGTTCTCTGTTTAATGATCTGACCAGGATCGCTGTCTTGGTTTTTCTCACAAGATCCAGAAGAAGGTGCTCTTCCCACATTATCACTCTCTCTTTGTATGGCTGTACCCTGCCACCGCACCCCACCCCCACACACACTCACCCCCACACACACCCTTTCCAAATCATTTTGCTTCATTAACTTCTCAGACTAGCAAAAAGCTAGTTATTGTCCAACGATTGTGTTGGGAACATGTGCAATTCACAATGATTTAGGCACTGGGTATTGAAGACATTATTTCAAACATTAGTATGGTTAACAAAAGAAGAATGCAGCAAAATACAATAGAACATTAATAAACTTACAGAATGGTGAAGTGACTGTCAAATTAATTTGAACATGGATAAGTGATTTATTTTGATTAGAACAGTAAAGAAGTCACATACTGATTAGACAATGAATATTATAAAAGAGAGTGAGAGAGAGTTTCAGGCTGCACATTCATGGAGTATTAAATACACAAGTCATCAACAAGGGCATTCTAAAGACATTTAAAAAAAACCAAGCACTGGGGTTGATTTTAAAGAGATGCAATTAGAAAGCAGAGGCATTCGGTTGAACTTGTATCCATTCATGGAGTATTACAAATAGACTGAGACTTTATTTTCTAGAAATGAGGAGGCTGAGGGGTGACGAGATAGAGATCTTTTAGAAAATGAAAGGATTTATTTCAGTAGATGTAAAGAAAAAGTCTCCAGTCATGGGGGAGCACAAAAGAATGTCACTAATAAATCCAAAAAGCAATTCGGGAGATACCCCTTAACCCAAAAAGTAGTAAGAAAGTGGAAAATGCTACCATAAGTGGCAGTTGAGACAAGCAGCATAGATATATTTAAGGGAATAAAAATGATAGAATCCCAGAACTGCACAAGGAGTCTATTCAGCCAAATATGAAAGGGGAGGAAATGTAAAGCGTTTGGACCCACGATCCTGCTCCGCCATTCATGGTGGATTGTTCTGTGTTTCAAATTTCACATTCCTATCAATATTCTATAACCCTTGATGTCCCCTGCCTCAAGAATCTTTCTGCATCTGTCTTAAATATATTTAACAGCCCCACCTGTAGCAACGCAGAAAGTTGCTGTGCTGCACAACCTTTCTAATAAAAAAACGTTCTCCTCCTCTCTGTCCTGAATGAGTGACCCCTAATGATAAAACATTGCCCTTAAGTTCTGGACTGACTCACCTCCTTTCCACAGCCACCAAGTGAATACCATTTGGTTCAGGGAGTCCATGTCACTGCTTTTGAAGAACAATTCAATTATTCCCACCTCCCTATTCTTTTCCTATATTTTGCAATCAGTCTAACAGGCAGTACACTCCAAATCCCAACCATCCATTTCGTAAGTGTTTCCTCAACTCTGTCCTGGTTCTTTTGCCAATCGCCTTAAAATCTACGCGCCCTGAATACTGACACTTCAGCCAATGGAAACAATTTCTCTCTTTTATTTAGTCTGTCTAAACCTTCCATAACTTTAAGCACCTCTATCAAATCTTCTTAGCTCTAACAAAAGCAACCTGGATTCTCTGGTCTATTTCCATAATGTTAATACCTTATTGCAGGAATCATACCAGTCAATTTCTTTGATAAATACAAGGTGTAGAGCTGGATGAACACAGCAGGCCAAGCAGCATCACAGGAGCAGGAAGGCTGACGTTTCGGGCCTAGACCCTTCATATCAGTCAATTTCTTTGATGTTTTCTCCAAAGATTTTACAGACCTTCTAAAACATGGTGCCAGAATTAGGAACAAGACTCTATCTGCAACTCGTGACAGAGATGAGCACATAACCAAGAAGGAAATAGAATAATATGCTAAATAAAAACCAAAAGAACTGCCGATGCTGTAAATCAGGAACAAAAGCAAAGTTGCTGGAAAAGCTCAGCAGGTCTGGCATCATCTGTGGAGGATAAAACAGAGTTAACGTTTCAGGTCCGGTGACCCTTCCTCAGAACTCAGAACTTAGAATAATATGCTGTTGGGTTACGTACAGGTACTGTACATAAATGCTACCAAAGGCTAGTTGAGCCCAATAACCTTTAACCTTTTCCTCTGTAGACATGACATGATCGAAGGAACCACAACGAATGGTGAACAAAGTGACACGGTGGCTCAGTGGTTAGCACGGCTGCCTCACAACACCAGGGACCTGGGTTCAATCCCATCTTTGGGTGACTGTCTGTATGGAGTTTGCACATTCTCCCCATGTCTGCATGGGTTTTCTCTGGATGCTCCAGTTTCCTCCCACAGTCAAAAGATGTGCAGGCTAGGTGGATTGGCCATGCTAAATTGCCCATAGTTTTCAGGGATGTGTAGATTAGGGGGACGGGTCTGGGTAGGATGCTCTGTGGGTCGGTGTGAACCTGTTGGGCCAAAGGGCCAGTTTCCACACTGTAGGGATTCTATGCTTAATCTGTAACTACAAAACATCATGTTTTTCTTAACAAATGATACATTCAGCATTGGCTACTAGATATTCAAAGGAACATCATGATACCAACTGATCACCTTGAAACACTGAAAACGCTTATGTTTTAAACATACCTCCTTTAACATTGTTCATAATGTTCTGATGGATAGTATGTTTTATCACAGTAGGTGGAGTTATATCATCAGGGTCATGGATTTGGTATGATTGAATAATTCACATCCTTATTAAATAGTATTTTCAGATCTACGTCGATATTTTTGGCAAAATCTCCATTTATTCCACTCCATATTCTGTGAAAACTGTATAAGTTTGGGAATAGCAATGAAAGAAAGTTGACAGTGAGGATTCAGATGGGTCGAGCAGCAGAGTTTGTTACAGCAATAGTGTCAGCAACAGCACCAATGTGCCAAAAGAAAGATATCATCAGGTGCACATCAATTCTAGAATTACTGCAGATGGAAACTATGGAGAAGCTTAATGGGGAAAAAAATCACTTTTGCAGAGCCAGGATAAATTTATACCATTAAAGTTATTCCTTCCTAAAAATAGAGTTTCAGTACTGAAATTTCAATGTATAATAACAGCAGTTTAGAAAAAATTAACACAGTTAATGATGGTGTGCAAGGGGAAGGTAGCAGTAGGACAAAACAGCTGGAAGTCCTGGGTGACGGAGATTAAAGTGTCAAAATTCACTGGGAAACTAGCCTAGTGCCATCTAGTGGACAGAGATCGAGATTGTTTCAAGTCATAAAGGTGCAGAAATAGGATATTCATTTAGCAATGCGAATGTTGACTCAAAAATCATAATGGGACAAAAAATTTTATTGGGGCGCAAAGTGCTCACAACCAAGATATTCACCATGATATCCACAAATTTGATGCTTGAAATCAGATAAAGTTATTCATTTCACAAATGAAGTACTGTTGGAATTAGCAGAAAGACAATTCAATTTGAGGCAGGGCTGATGTTGGTTTTCTTTCAATTGTACAATAATCTCCCATAAGAACTGTTAAAAGAGTACATTTTTGTTTTTATTTCTAGCTGACAATGAGAGCCCGAACAAGAACTGTAGTCACAAGCAATGTAAATATTATTGCAATGCAACTGGACATTCTAGCAAAGTCATTCTGGAAATTAGAACTCTACACTTACACAGAATTTATCCAGGTCACTGAGTTTTTACCTAACAACATGCCACGGGCTTTATTGAGTATCTCTTTTACATGTGCATCGACCTACTCTTTGCTGTTATTGATGGCTTAATATGTTCGCTGTCTTCATTGTGGCTGCATTAGGCTTTGGAACTATAAGTAAACGTTACACTGGATTGTGTTGAAGGTCATTGCAAAATCCCCTGGCATCAGAAGGATATATCATTATGTTATTGCTGAGCAGACAGCACACAAGATTTGTAAGACATTTCTCTGTTCAATTGATATTGCAGTTTCTCAGGGTAGATTAATGAAGAAGGTGATCACGCCACTGGACTGAGTCTTTAAAAGATTTCAGGAGTTAAACTTTATTACCTGTGACCTTCTGATACTACTTCAGAAGCACGTTCACAGACAAAAATTCCAACTTCAACTGCAGCTATTTCTTCAGAGATTCAGTATGGTCCACAACAGCTTGTAAGATTATTCCGATACTTGCTGTGTGCAGTTCAATGCTTAAAATGAACAGAGTTTATTTGAGCTATCAGCTTGCTAAGAGATGAAAAGAACCTTTTTTTTAACAATGAGGAGTTTTATACAGAACTAGTAGGTCTCCCACAGCAGTGCGCACATTCCTCTGGATTGTGCAGCCTGGTTGAGACATTTGATTTTATGTCTCAATGACATCCCGTATTTTAATGGCCGTAAGATGGTCGCAAGATGAATATGACAAGTGAAACTTTCTCCGAACTTTCTTTTGCCATTGCTGCAATTTTCCAGGAGTTATCAGGAAGAGTGGAGGGAGAGGCTACTTGAACTGGATCTCAAGATTTCAAGAAGGATCAGGCCTAACTATTTCCCAGAATCATTCAAATAAAAATTATGATTTTTTTTTGAAGGCATCAGTAGGATAACTTCCAATCTGGGCCTGGGTCGGATATTGGCAATTACACCAAATGTGAAAACTGTTTGAAAGTTTGAAAGTGAAAGAGTGCGAATGAAAGAAAAATAGTTTTGTGACCTTTTTTTACTTCGTTTTCAATAATCTTTAGAAAGTGTGCAAAAGTTACAAGGATCATTCCTTCCACTCACAGGATTGAATCTTGGAATCAACAAATTAACCTATTTGTGCTTTATTACCAGTTGAAAATGTAAATTTCATGATCTGAATTATTCACATTTGTGAACCAAAGTTACAAAAACTTTTCCTCCTGAGTTACACATTTTGACACTGCACTGCCCCCTTCCTTGCTGCACGATTAATCATTTTAAACTTGACAATCCCTCCTTTCCCTGGCTCATCCTTTCATCTCCTCCCAAAGGTGGGTGTTTGGCCATTAATAGAATGCCAATGTGTATTTTTTTAAAGAGACTAATTTCCAAAGAAATATGCAATAAGTTCTGAATAACAATATTCTCACTCTATGACTCCCTCTTTGACACTAGACTGTCTCCTTATTACCCACTTCTGAGCTAGTATTCAGAAACAGGGGTGTGGATTCATAGAGTCCCTACGAGGTGGAAACAGGCCATTCGGTCGAACAAGTCCACACCAACCCTCCAAAGGGCATCACACACAGACCCATCCCCATCCAATATTTCCCATGGCTAACGCATCTAACCTACACATCCCTGGTTACTATGGGGCGATTCAGCATGGCCAATCCACCTAACCTGCACATCTTTGGACTGTGGGAGGAAACTGGAGCACCTGGTGGAAACCCACACAGACACCAGGAGAATGTGCAAACTTCACACAGACAGTCACCTGAGGGTGGAATTAAACCCAGGTGCCTGGATCAGCTCAATATCATCAGTCTGTGTAGTTGCCTGCCTGGAAGCAGTCACTCCCTGTCCCTTGATGGAGTTTTAAAGTTTTCTCCTCAAGGAGAAATATTTCAAAGCTTTCTATAAGTGACTTCTCTCTTTAAATGCCCATAATCTCTGATTAAAAGCAAGCTGACTAAGTTTGTTCTTTGAAATCCCAGGTATATCTAGCCATGCTGTTTCCTGACGATACAGAATTTTTGGTATGCACTTGAGAGACTTTTATTACTACCTTACAATCATTAGCAGTTCCCTCCGATAAGAGGGAGTTAACCTCATGCAGTTTTCCTGGACGTTCTCTCTGTAATAATCAAGACCAATATTAAACAGACCACTTTATCTGCTTTATCCCAAAAGAGATAAAGTAATCTTTTACTTCTGCCTCCTCAAAGCTAGGAATTAAATCAGCAGACCACATTGCCTCTGCTATGAGTTGAATCAGTGTGTTTTTGGCACACAGTAGGTTCCTGCCCCTTAGTTCGCCCTCTCTTAGTTCAAACTTCTTTTCCTGTCGTCTTTCCTGAATATTTCTCTTCTTTCCTTTCCTTGCTCTTTCTCATCTCATGCAATCTCTCTCTCCCCCCTCTCTCTTTTTCTCCCTCTCTCTCTGTTTCCTTTTTTTTTCTTTCTTTCCTTTTTGCTTTCTTTTCTTTCTTTCCTTTTTGCTTTCTTTCTTTCTTGCTTTTCTTTCTCGCTTTCTTTCTTTCTTCTCTCTCTCTCTTCCTTTCTTTTTCTCTCTCTCTTTCTTCCTTTCTTTTTCTTTCTCTCTCTCTCTCTTTCTTTTCATTAAAATTTGAATTTCTGCTCCAATTTTAATCTCTCTACTAATTCTCGATCCAGTAATCATCCTCGGTTTCCATCTATAAACTGTTGGCCATCCCTTATATAATTTCAGGTTTTGTGGCTTTCAGGCAAAATTCTCTTCCCTACACCTGCACCTGCATCCCTAGATCCCTTTACTCAGCATCACTCCTCAGGGCCCTACCATTAACTATATAAGTCCTGCCCTGGTTTGCCTTATTAAAATGCAACACATCACACTTATCTAAACTCCACCTGCCTTTGCCTTCTAATAGCTGTTTCTCAAATGTTTGGAGCACAATCCTTAGAGTTAAACCTGGACAATAAATTAATCCTGGGGCATGCAGCATCATTATGGTACAATATTTGTTATTCGCCTTCCACGCAGCCTGGATGAGGACACGTTGGATGTAGGTTAGACATCTGTAAAATGATGATACCCTTCTCGATACAAGCATGCATACTGCCAGTGATGGCCAGAACCAAATGTTTGTGCATCTCACCCACAGGCAGTAAGTGAAGGCTAGCATTGGAGCAATATTCCAGCAAGAAGGATTTATGATTTCCTAGTTTGAGTGTCAAGCACCAAACCTGGGATTTCAGGTGCCACGATTTAAGCAGCAGAGAGTGGTTTAAGAAGGCAGCAGAGTAAGATGCTCCAGGCAGAACTCCTCTGCACGCCACCATCTTTTTTTCTTTCCCTTACTTTTTTTCCCCTCTTGAAGTTTCCCTCCCCATTACCGCCCACCCAACGCCCAACTTTTAACTGCTTGAAGTCCTCTACCTGGGGGGAATGGAGAAAGGATCCAGGACCAGCCTGGCACTTCCAGAGCCTGGAGAAGGAGCAGAGTGATCATGGGCCGAGCTGACAACCAAGTTGCGGCCGGAGCCTGGTGCATGGAGGCAGTGAGGCCTCGTTCTACAGCCCGGGGGGCAAGGACTCAGTGAAGTTGAGTACTTAAAGATACTTTTTGTTGTCATTCTGGACTTTTTAAACTCTGCATTCCCATGCTGGTCTTGTCTTATCAACTATTTCAATTCTGTAACAATATTTAAAGTATCTGTACCTAGGCACCCTGCAGCTTAGATGGCACCGAGAGGCACCATCACAAACTTGTCACTGCATTCATTCAAGTACGTGTGACAATAAAAGCTACTATTCTGCAAAGCTGCCTATTTTTGTGGTAAAATTTCACTCCCCCTGCGCCTTTTGGATCTTATCAACAACGGGCAGCACGTAGAGAATGAAGACATGCCAAAGAAAGATTTTCCAGGATTCCTGAAGATAAACATGCAGGAATAGGGAAAAGAGCCATTATGAGACATTATGCTTTGGCTATGCCAGAATGGCTACGCTTGGAATTAAATTGGGGCAGTCCCACCAAGTGTGATATTAGAACAGAAAAGGTAGAAATTGATTAATGGTGAATGCTCATTAAACAGCATAGAAAGCACTGCAAGTTGCAAATCCTAACTAACGAATAGGGTCATTCAGTTTCTATTGGCAGGAGGATCAGTAACCAAAGCAGATGAATTTTTAAATAATTATCAAACATTTGCAGTATGAAATGAGGAGGAATGTTTTTACAAAGAGTTATAAGCTGAATGTGGTCCAACATCATAATTCAAATGAGGATTGAATTCAGAAGAGGATTATACTCAAATGAAAAGCATTGCAGCACTATGGGAACAGAACAAAATGAGAATGGAACTAATTAGATGGCCTTTTCACAGAACCAGCACAGACACAATGAGATAAATTCTGCCATGTTGTTGTATAATTCTATAGATTAATAAATATATGCAGTGGACGAACACAGCTTGATGATACTGATCATCAACTTAATAAGTTGGTTTCAAGGAAATTAGGATTTATAAAGCTTAAACTAATATGACAATTATCAAACCTCATGTAGCGCAAATGCCTGTTCTATGGAATAGGGATATTTGTGACCAATAGGAAGAATCTGGACTCTTTTGTTTTACAGTCCTATTCAAAATTGCTACAATGGCTGGAGCAGACTACAACAGAGCCATTATCCCTGCCTCATCATTGAGCTTTTGTTATCATGGCACATTGCCTCCCTAAAGGGTAATTAGTTTACACTCTCAGGGAAGGAACGCAAACTCATTACTGGGACACCAGAAAACTGTATTGTACAAGGGCTGCCTCCTTGACTTTTCTCATTCTAAGGATTCCTTAATAATTTGTTGCACATTCTCCCTTTACAATTAGGTAAACGATTTTGCTTAAAGATCTGAAATTGAGTTGAAATTGTAAATTAAACTTGGAGTATGGTAATATATGCCTTAGAAATTGGACTTATTTTCTGATTTGATCCAACCTAATTCCCTCGTGGTTTATAAAAGTCAAGATATTGAAGTGGATTTTATGCCAGTTGGACTTTCATTTCACATAGCAGTTACATCCTTAGGCACTTCTCTGAAATGGTTTGTCATGTGTTATGTCTTAAAAGAGCCTCTTGTGACTGAAGTAAATGGAAATCACCTTGTGTTGGTGGTTCATCTTGTTATCTTACGCACAAGTGTTTCTCTGACTGACTGGGTTTGGGAAAAATGAATTTTCCAGTTAATAAATGTTTCCTTTACAGAATAAATGCTCGAAGATACTCACATGGATGCTCTCTGGAAATATCCAGACAATTCTGTCTATTAACATTATCCAATATTGATACAAATTGCATTTGTTACGTTGGTAGCATTTTAAAGAGTAATAGGCATCACCTTTTATGAGTAATTAATAACTCAACATTTGTATACTTAAAAAAAAATCAATGGGCTGAATCTTACACTGAGGCTAAGTGCAAGTTTGTGAGTTTTTGGAGGGATTCTTGCTGTGAAGTCCAATGAGAAATCTCACTGATCTGATTAAACGTATCTCATTAAGTATCCACTCCACTCAATGGCATCCTTCACATCCAGTTCCAATCCAATCTGACCCGATACCATTATTGGTGCAACCTGCCTGTCAGCAGATACACAGAGCAACAGTCCTTGCAACTGCACTATCTTCAAAGCACAAGCATTGGCAATCCAGTGTCGTCCCTCACTGGCATTGTCTGAGTACTGGACACTGTCAGTAAAATCCACCATCCACCTCCACTTACCAACAACATCCCTCACCCCGCCAACACCAACCCCGAAGCGATCATAGCCTTCCAACGCTGTTCCACATGTTCCCATTACACCTTGTGTTTCTCATCCTCCACTGTCACTGTGCCTGTTCCCACTTCTACAAAAGCCTCTGCTCCCACACCCCCTCCCCCTTTTGGAAATGAAACGCCTGCCAATCCTTCAAGCCTCCCATGAATCTTTTCTTAATGATCAGATGGACAGACCTCCACGACAGTATTTGTCCAAGACCTCTGACTTCAGTGAGAGGTCCCTGAACATAACTGACCACTATCTTTGCAGCTACTCGACAGGACTGTGTGCTCACTGTGCCATGCTTGAAAGCACTGGGACCCCCTGACAGACAGGAGCTTCCCTTGACTGGACTGAGGGCTACACCCCACCCAGGTTCTGGCTGGGTGGTACATGCTGTAAGTGTTACACATCGTGGTGTGCCATACAGCAAAGTAACTCCCTTCACCCCCTCACTCAGGCTGTTGCCCACTGATGAGTATGACAAGCAGCCTGTCAGTGTGTCTGCACAAAACCCCTTGCTAATATGGCAGTACTGAGAACATATTGACTGACTGTACAACCAGAACCAACGAGCTAACAGATATGGCATAGCAAAGCATGTAAATCTTAGCAAGGCATGGATACTGCACGCATGCAGCTGGGTGCTAAGGGAGCAAGCAAGCAGCCCAGAGATGCTGCCTTAGCCCAACTAGGTGCCTGTCCCTGCATGCAAATTTGCCTGCAGCAGCTTTTCCAATTCTATTTGCTAGTATGTTCTACAATGTAAGTCAGTGGATCGGAGAGGCACCATGGCAGCGTAAGTAGCATGGGGAATGTCAAGGGGTGTGTGCAGCTGATAGGTTGGGTTTGTGTCCTGAGATGCTGTTTGGTGCTGGGCTACAGAGAGCTTTCTTACAGCCAGCAGTGAGCTGCCAATGCTATGTAGCTGCTCTGACTTCCACAATGAGATTTCTCAATGTGTAGATTCTTTGGCATGTTTGGTAAGGTAGGAAGCTGAATATTAAAGAGGTAAGTTAAAACATTTAATAAACTGTAATCTCCCGTAATTGGCAACTCTCCACTGCCTATTGAGAAACTTGCCTTACCACTCAGCAAATGCATAAAAGCTGCAGTGATTACCTCCCAATGTTAAAATGGGCCTGTCTCAACTTCTCACCTGATTCTACCACAAATCTCACCATAGTCAGTGTTGCCCTGACCTCTAAGATTCCACTCAGTGAAACTACCAGTGAGGAATGAATTGGAGAGCAACTTCCATCAAATTCCTAATGCAATCACATCTGTAAGCAGCGAGTTAATGTGCCAGATTTCCTATACCTCCAGAAGCGTTGCTATCCTGGTATATCACAAGGAGACTCCGCATAGTCACACAATAAATTCAACAGGAAATGTTCAGCCGTGTCCATTCTAGTATAAATGGATTATAGCAACATGATAAGTCATTCATACACCAGTCCTGATGTTGAAAATTAAGTTTAAAAATGTGGAGTCTCATAGTCTTAAATTGTAATTACTGTCAGATATTTTTTAAAAATTTTTTTTGTCTTTCTGTCTTTTTTTTCTCTGCCATAATCTTATCGTGGGTGGAACGGTGACTCAGTGGTTAGCGCTGCTTCCTCACTGTGCTAGGGACCCTGGTTCAATTCCAACATCTGGCAGCTGTCTGTGTGGAGTTTGCACATTCTCCCTGTGTCTGTGTGGGTTTTCCCCAGGTGCTCCAGTTTCCTCCCACAGTCCAAAGATGTACAGACTAGTTGGATTAGCCATGGGAAAATAGAGGGTTATAAGAATTGGGAAGGGGGGTGGGTCTGGGTGAGATGCTTTTCAGACAGTCAGTGTGGACCTGATAGGCCAAATGGCCTGTTTCCACACCGCAGGAATGCTATCTTTTTTCCATTCCTTTTAAAATGTGATTTTTATTTCAGGAGACCCACTCGGATTAAGAGACTCAATAACGGTTTAGAAACCTGTTTGTTTTAGCATCAGGCTTTATCATAGCTTCTTAATTCAGCCATGGTATTAACATGCCACTTTCCACGATATAACTTGTTAATACTTACTATGCTAAACCTGATAGAGCACCATCAGTAATGTCAGATCACATACAGATGCAAACTTGAGACTGAAAGTTTTTGATGTGGCCTTGCAGATATTGCCAAGATGAGACATTGAGTGCAGTTAGCCAAGCAGGCTGATCATTATAAGCAAAAGGAGCTATTCACCTGGGCAGAAATAGAGGCTTCCTTAGGCCAGACCACCAAACACTAACCCAGTTCTGAAAACAGAAGTTGCTGGAAAAGCTCAGCAGCTCAGGCAGCATCTGTGAAGAAAAAAATCAGAGTTAACTTTTCGGGTCTGGTGACCCTTCCTCAGAACTGTTCTGAGGAATGGTCACTGGATCCAAAATGTTAATTCTAATTGTTTTCTTCATAGATGCTGCCAGACCAGCTGAGCTTTTCCAGCAACTTCTGTTTTTGTTCCTGATTTACAGCATCTGCAGTTCTTTCGGTTTTTACTAATCCAGTTCCATTTGTCGATCAGAAGGCAACCAATGTTCCAGCAAGAATATAGTGGGAATATATTGCATTTACTGGTATTGCTGTATGTCTACATTGTGATGGGATAAAATCTCCCTAACACTAGGCTTATCCGGCCAATAATATTGACCAACTTGCATATGAGGAATCCAAAAAAGCAGGCAACCAATTCAAATTAGAGTCAAACTGTCTAACGGTGCAAAGAGTCATAATACACTTGTGTGAATGTTATTTTTCAGTATATTTAGAAAAGATCATAGCATTGTCAAGTTTATAAGCGTTGTGGATCCATACTTAAATAATGACTTTCTGAACTCTATCCCAAACTCAAATATTTTGAAACATTAAGGAACAATATGAAAACAAGGAACTCTATTGTAAGTCACAAGCTTATCTTTTATTGACAAATATGTTACTTTGTGATAAGAATATAACATTTCTTTTGGCATGTTTAGTTTCTAACAGTTGTCAATTATTTATCAATGAAGAGGATTATTTAAAAATTAAATGGTTAGAGGAAAGATCTCTTTCATCACCCATGTTCAAGGAGTTTTTCTTCCAGTGGGGAATAATCCTACATGATTGTTTCTCATTGACCCACCCCGAGAGACTGCCCCAAGCAAAGAGTTCAGCCATGCCCAGTCCCATTGCCATGGGAGAGAAGCTGGAGAACTCCATTTTGTGAGCAGGAGTGCAGAAGACCTAAATATTGTGAAAGGGGAGAAACTCAGTATCTTTAAGGGGGAGTAGGTGATTCAGCATTAAAGGGAAAAATAATGCTGGAGGAAAGGGTCATTGATAACCAGCAACAACCTGGCTTTGGAGATAGCGGGGTATAGTGGGCAACTTTATCTGCCATATTGAATCTATAAGCTTGGGGCTGTGTGTGGTAAATTGCGGAAATGAAGTTTAGACAAATGGGTTGAATGGAAATGGGAAAAGTTTGAAGCCAATGGGATTGGCTGGTCAGACTACCAGGAAGGGAATGTGTATATTTGGAGTTTCATCAAGGGAAAGAGCCTGAGCCTGAGACTCCTTTCTTGAAGAGTAACTGCTGTTTCATTCCATTGTGCCATAAAATACCAAGTGTACAATCGAGTTGAAAATGGCTGCCACCACACCTGGAGTGCTTCATTCTGAGAGAAAAATGTGTTCACGTTCCCCTTCAAAGTACAACAGTATTGCACAGACAAAACCATACTGTACAGATGAAAAATCCCTGCAGGCACCAGGCACTATCGGAACCTTAGATGATAACCTACTGTGTGGAGTCCAAATCCTGACACAAAGCACTCTTGACCACATCATGCAGCATCAGGTATCAATCTCACTAATGCCGCACAAGCGATGTATTGTGGCCTGGAAAGATTTGCCCTAATTCCCAAAGTAGCAAGTACCTTTCAAGTTCCCATGACCTGCGCATAGCGGGGAGCGCTCACGTCACACCTTGGGCCATAAAACATTGTGCAGTGTGAAGGATGTCTAGGCTGTGCACCTTCAACATTGTAGCCTCAATTGGATAGATATTTGCTTACAAACCACATGGTGAGAACTGAATTTATGTGCCATCAGAGTCATCTTCTTTCCCCTCCCACTATGTCTCAGTGCTGTCCTGAGGCCTACAGCTGGAGTGGAGAGAGCCAGCTCAGCACTGGAGCCTGTTGGCTTTGGCCAGGTGACCCAGGAGGCATATGTGTATAGAGGACCCAGACATCTGTATGTATTTGCCCAGACACGGATTTCTGGTATGCTTTCTGTTACAAATGCACGTCACTTCTGAATGTTTCTAAGCTTAACTTGGAAAGAACAAAGAACAAAGAAAATTACAGCACAGGAACAGGCCCTTCGGCCCTTCAAGCCTGCGCCGATCCAGATCCTCTATCTAAACCTGCTGCCTATTTTCCAAGGATCTGTATCCCTCTGCTCCTTGCCCATTCATGTATCTGTCTAGAGACATCTTAAATGATGCTATCATGCCCGCCTCTATCACTTCCACTGGCAACGCGTTCCAGGCACCCACCACCCTCTGCGTAAAGAACTTTCCACACAGATCTCCCTTAAACTTTTCCCCTCTCACCTGAAATCATGACCCCTAGTAATTGAGTCCCCCACTCTGGGGGAAAAAGCTTCTTGCTATCCTCCCTGTCTATACCTCTCATGATTTTGTAGACTTCAATCAGGTACCCCCTCAACCTCTGACTTTCTAATGTAAATAATCCTAATCTACTCAACCTCTCTTCATAGCTAGCGCCCTCCATACCAGGCAACATCCTGGTGAACCTCCTCTGCACCCTCTCCAAAGCATCCACATCCTTTTGGTAATGTGGCGACCAGAACTGTACACAGAATTCCAAATGTGGTCGAACCAAAATCCTATACAACTGTAACATGACCTGCCAACTCTTGTACTCAATATCCCGTCCGGTGAATGAAAGCATGCCTTATGCCTTCTTGACCACTCTATCGATCTGCGTTGCCACCTTCAGGGTACCTGGACCTGAACACTCGGATCTCTCTGTGCATCAATTTTCCCCAGGGCTTTTCCATTTACCATATAGTTCGCTCTTGAATTGGATCTTCCAAAATGCATCACCTCGCATTTGCCTGGATTGAACTCCATCTGCCATTTCTCCACCCAACTCTCCAATCTATCTATATTCTGCTGCATTCTTCGACAGTCCCCTTCACTATCTGCTACTCCACCAATCTTAGTGTCATCTGCAAACTTGCTAATCAGACCATCTATACCTTCCTCCAGATCACTTACGTATATCACAAACCACAGTGGTCCCAACACGGATCCCTGTGGAACACCACTGGTCACAGTTCTCCATTTTGAGAAACTCCCTTCCACTGCAACTCTGTCTCCTGTTGCCCAGCCAGTTCTCTATTCATCTAGCTAGTACACCCTGGACCTCATGCGACTTCACTTTCTCCATCAGCCTACCATGGGGAACCTTATCAAACTAAAGAAAGCTAAAGAAACAAATTGGAACATTGCTAACATGAAAAGAAACCAGCAAATATAAGATAATACTGGTCTCTTATTTTCAGGAGACTACACAGAAGCATCATCATAATCATATCTTCTTGCCCCTCCAGTTGTGGAATAATCACAATCAATTATGTTGTGCTGACACACAGTCCAGGAAATTAATGTTGTCCCTGGAAGTAATCTCTGAATGGTCTTGTAAAATGACTTTGTAACTACAATCACAGCTGAATCTCATCCTATTCTATTCCAAGATAAGACAAGAATACTTGCCAGTTCAAAGATAATATGGTATGTGTAAAGATATTACAACGGACATCTGTGGTAATGAAGGTGAAAATATACAGAAGCCTTTTTCTCTCCCACTCCTTAAATTTACTTTAGATTCACAACTAAAGAATGTGCTGAGGATGTCATTGCAAAACCATTGCATTGATGCAAATGCTATAGATGTATAATAAAATGGATTCTAATAGTTGACTACTCCTCCTCCAAAATAATGTGAAACATTGGCCAGGTCACTTGGAAGCACCAATGGAAGAGCTTGAAAAACTTGAATACAGACTCTAAGTAAAAATTGTTTATGAAATGTCCCCTTTTAAGACAAATTTCATAATTAAAGTGGCATTTGGATGTCAGCAGTGGAGAGGCTAAAACCTATTGGGATAGAAATGAGATATGATTTGTTGTCAGATGTGAAACCGTTAATGTGTAGATAGCAAGCAACCTATCCAGAAACCTGAGGCTTACTTACAACTGGATCATTACAATAATTTGAGTGAGCTGTTTCTGGATGGGTTACTGGGCTCTAGATATAGTTTGCTCATTGGTCATTGTTGAGGCAACTGTCTCAAAAATGTGTTGGAAGGAAAATTGGATTGGGTTGGATCACAAGGCACCATCAGTCCTCTGCTATAAAGCCAATAGAATCACTCCAGACCCTCCTGGCTCCGTTCAATTTTAGGAAAAAAAAACTGAAATTGCTTTTCTACATCACAAAAGCACCTGGAAAACCTTTGTGAAAAAGGACACACACCTGTTCCACTTAAGACATTGCAGTTCATCCAGTGGCATTTTGGAACAGACTGCTTAGGGCTGAAGCTTTCCCACGGGAGGTGAGAATTGGACGTTGAGACTGAATCTGAACCATGTTTCTGACCATTTGTGCCACTATGCTGCCAGTGAATGCAATTTTACAGTGAATGGAGCCTTAACTGATCCAAAGGCTGGCCTGCCATCCAATTAGTCAGACCTGAGGTTGGAGGCAGTCTGAGAGCATGTAAGTTGAAAGTCCCTTCCAAAATACGTTTTTCATGGCTCTTCAGAAGACTTCAAAATATGGCTTAAATATACTTAGAATATCATAAAAGTAGGTTAAAATTTAAATTCATTTCCCTTCAAACCCCTCACTACATCCACCCTCTACACTTCCCCACTGTCGCCTGCCTCCAACATCAATTCCATATTAGTCAGTTGAGAAATTATCCATATCATTCTCTGATCACCCTACGTGCTGCTACAATGAACATTTTCTGTAAGATGTCATAAGTAATAAATTGATCCAGAAAGAAAAAGTGGGTAAAACTGACCAATTGTGCATCATTATGACAGATTAACCTCAGATTGCTGCCAAGTCCCTAGGGCAGCCAACTATCCGCACCCAAACCTTATCCAATTTATGAACCTATTAGCTTAGGTTCTTTGTAAAAGCTGCATTCAAGAGCCATAAATTCTGCAAAAAAAATTGACCTCAGAACCATGAACCTCAGAATATTTCTAAATCTAATAGCAATCAAAGGTGTTTAATAAAGTTACTTAATCTTTCATAATGCCTTCCATTTCCATGCAGCTTGTAGAAACTCAACAGTTGCTAACCCTGGGAAAAGAAAATCAGAAAACTTTCCAGGAAGGAGGACTTAAATACACACCCAGATGATGCATAGGAGCTTGCTATTATGGACAGGGCTGTTTCAGGCCTGCTATCTCTCTGTCTCCCTTCCCCCTCCAGAGAAGGGTGGGTGGTGGAAAGAGAAGAATGATTTTCTGGCCACACCACTTGACTGCCATTGTGTTCACCAATCCTGTCTGATTTGGAATGGGAAAATTCCAACAGAGATTTCTTGTAAGCATATGGAAGGGACCTAACATTTTATTTGGCTGCCCTAGACACTTGGCAATGTTCTGAGGTTAATTTGGCATTGTGTACCGAAATTGGCCAGTTTTACCGACATTTTTCCTTTTTGAATTGGCTTATTATCTATCACCTCTCACAGAAGATGTTCATTGCAGCACATAGGACAATCTGAGAATGAGATGCATAGTTTCTCAACTGACTAATCTAGGATTGATTTTAAGGAAGGGTTGATGTGTTTCATCATCTTTAGATATGGTTTACATTGATAACAAACTGCAGTGTGCTTATTCCAGAAGGTAAATGTTGGAGCAATAAGCTTAAAATATCATTCTGCAATACAGGACAGACTTTAAACTATCTTCATTGACATTGTCTGTCTTTTTAAACATGAATGATCTATTTTAAGATTAGTTATTAGAGTTTTATGAATAATTTTGAATGAACTAAATGAATTCAGAAGCCATGAATATAATTAATAAATTCCTACGGGTGGCGTATGTGGGCCTATGGATATGTGGAATAGGTTTGACTTATGAGCTCGGTTTACAAGTGCTTACCTTCATGAGAGTTTTCGTGATCTGTCACAATTTCAACAGGGGATCAGGAGTACTCCTAGGGAGATGCTTTAAATGCGTGAAAATGGCCATTGTCTCTGGAGTTCCAGCCAGTAGCACAGGTTGAAAGCAGACTACTGGCAACTGTAACTGGTTTGCTGTCACTGAGGATGATATTCTACACAGCAAACATTTAGTCATTCCCAACCTATCAAGTTGACTAAAACCTCTCAGGAACAGTTGCTATCAAGAGAAAGTCAAAAGCAAAGGCACTCTCAGAAAGAAAATGCAGTTGCCAGATGGAAGAAGCTATTGAAAGGCATTTTTGCAGTTAGGTGACAGCTGATAAGTGACAATGGCTGAACTCAAGGCAGCATGAATTCCTTTTAGGTCAACCCAATTATCTATGGCAGAGAGTTAGCCTGAGCTCTTGCCATTATAAAACTATTTCTTGGTTGTGGTTGATAATGATTCCAGTGATTGACATATGGGCCAGGACTTTGAGTTCTGTATTGTCGGTTTTCCTTAAAGGAAATGAGGAGCATTCATCTGGCAAGAGTTTAACAATTGGAAAATTAATTTTTAAAAATGTGGAACATATTACCTCAAAGTTCATTGCATTAATGCAGTAAATCACAGTGCAGATGATTAAAACTCATTAAAGCAATAAGGAGATGGTATTGGAGACAGTGTATTTGAAATTATATGAAGAGTTTGAGATTCTGTTCTCTGGAGAAGAGGCAGCTGAGGGGAAAATCTATTGGGATATTCAAGCTCCGTAAATAGTTAGAAAACTTGAACCATAATAATGTTATATAAGAACTTGGAACAAGGAGCAGGAGTAGACCATTCAATCCCTCAAGACTGCTCTGCCATTTGATACAATCATGGCTAATATCATCCTGGCCTCAATTTGAATTTGCTGCCTGCTCTCCATAACCCTTCAACCCACTAATAATTAAAGCTCTGTCTACCTCTTCCTTGAATTTACTCAATGTCCCAGCAGCTACCATACTCTGGGGTAATGAATTTCACAGATCCAGGACTCTTTGAGGGTCTCTGTTTTAATTTCATCTCTAACATTATCCTGAAAGGTTATAAGTTAAGATGGTGGCAGAGTAAGACTCTCCAGCCAGAGCTCCTCTGCTCCACCTGTTCTTTTTTTCTCTTTTTTTTTTCTTTTTCTCCTTTTTTTAACTTTCCTCCTTCTTTGTGTGTGTTTTTTTTCAAGTAATGACTTGGACTTACCTGGAGGGAAATGGAGGAGTTGGTGAGTCCCAGAGCGGAGGCCTGTGCAAGGAAGCGGTCCCGAAGAAAACTTACCTTGGAGCAGCTGTAAGCCAGTGCGGAGTGGACTGGAGACTTGGAGCGGAGAGGGGCCATTTGTTGGACTGGGGCCTGGTGTGGGCGGTCAGACTGCTTGTGGAAGTCCCTGCACTGAGCTACTGCAATATAATGTTTATGTTTAATTTTTTTAATCTGACTGTGTAATGTCTATTCTTTTAACTTGTCTTATTTCTAACTTATTCTAAGAATCACTGTATGGTAATGCATCTACTTTTCTTTTTTATTCCTCTCTTTGTGTCTAAGATTTGTACCTAGACACTTTATACCTAAGATGGTGCCATAAGAGGTGACATTGAAAACTTTTCACTGTATTCCTGTACATCTGTACTTGAGTACACATGACAATAAAGGATATTCTAATTCTAAAATTTACAGATTATCAAATCGGAGAACTGGAAAGCCAAACAAACTTTCTATGAATATCCAGTTTGTTGTTTGGCAATGAGAAGACATTACAACTCAAAAGGCTCTTAATAAAGCAGCCTGTGTTCAAACAGAGTGTTTGAATCAGATGACCAGACCATGAGCTGAACATATTGGTTTGTTGCTTGGAAAAGGAATCTGGAAAACTATACCATAACCATCTTCCAGATCTGAGAGAGAGAGATCACAGATGGGTGCATTGTCAACTTTAACTAAATCTGGGAACCTCTGAAATATAGCTACTGATGAAAGCAACTCCAGAACTGAATCCATTGAGTGGGAACTGAGAGGTCCATATACCGGAGACTGAGTTGTAAAGCCTGTAAGATCACACATTACCACATTTGTGTGGGATGTAAAATGAGTAATTGTAATTACGTGATGTGTACCTTTGTGTTGAATATTTCAAGTGATATTTCCTTTTTGGATTTGAAGTATTATTTGTTTGTTAACTGATGTTTGAATTATATTGGTTTTCCCTGATTTATTACAATGCAAGTTTTAAAAACTAATTCATTTAGTTTCTTTCCATTATCATCATGAGGATTATTTTCTTTTAAATTGTTATCAATCTCTACAGGGATTGTAACAATTGTGTCTAGGACTCACTCTTGCCAATGTGCATTGACGGTGAAGGTCGCGAATACTTAAGAAGGTGTATATGGCACTGATTGAGAGGACTGCTCAACCCTAGATTGTGTCGAGTTTCTTCAACGTTTTAAAGCTCCACTCTTTTGGGAAAGTGGAGAGTATTCCATTCCATTCCAGACTTTGGATTTTTGATAGTGGACAGGTTTTGGGGAGTCAGGAATTGAATTACTCATTGCACAAATCCCAGAATCTAACCTGTTCTTATAAGCAATGTTTTATATGACTGGTCCAGTTAAGTTTCTGGCCATAGTGACCCCTCAGAAGGTTTATGATCTGATTTGCTTTAGATTTGACAGCAAGGTATGTTTTATCTCTTTTTTTTAATGAGGAGTAGACAAACTAATTTATAACTTAATTAAAAAGCAACTTATATTAATTTCCTTAATTAATTTATTAATTCATTTCCTAATTTCCTTCTCTCTGAATCATGCTTAAATGTTAGACCAAATATTTTACTTTTCTGTAAACATTATTGAATGCACATTGTTCATCTCCATACATATTCACTATACATATTCCTACTCTTGTAGGAATCAATAGTTACGTAGTGATAAAAAGAATGCAAAAAAAAATCGTCAGATCTTCTCTTTCTTGCTAATTTATTGCCTGTGACCCATCTGTTAGTTAGTCCTTTTTAAAATGTAACAGCTAAAAGGTTTCTTAATATCTTTACTAAGTGTTACTTTTGATGCAGGTCCATTAACAGTTGCAACCATTGATATTGATACCACTTGCAGTAATCTGCAGTAGTCCACAACATTTGTATTCTCCCCTGAAAACTCATTGTCTGCTGATTGCTGAGGGTGGTTCAAAGCAAGACGCACAAACATTCAGTGAGGTTCCTCAAGTGCTCTATATTTGATACAAGATCCACGCTTTAAAGTGGATTTAGTTTGCTAAGAGCACTTCTGTTCATAACTCAGATCCCTTCAAAATTATACATTTGATCAAAAATAATTAGTGTGGGAATCATTATTTCGAAAACAAGGTAGCAATGTTATTAACTAATGCTATCAAGTTGCCAGAATAAGATACACAAAGGAAGTCTGGATAGGCTGGGACTCTCTTCCACTGGAGCATAGGAGGTTGAAAGGCAACTTTATAGAAGTTTATAAAATAATAATGGGTATAGATACAGTTAATGATAGTTGTCTTTTCCCTAGGTTGGGGGATTTCAATACTAGGTGGCACATTTTTAATGTGAGAGGACAGAGATTTAAAAAAAAAGACATGAGGGCCAATTTTTTTTACACAGAGGGTGGTTCGCATGTGGAATGACCTTCCTGAGGAAGTGGCGGATGTGGGTACAATTACAACATTTAAAGGACATTTGGATAAGTACATGAATAGGAAAGGTTTGGAGGGATATAGGCCAGGAGCAGGCAGGTGGGACTAGTTTATTTTGGATTATGTTCAGCATAGACTGTTTGGGCCAAAGGGTAAGTTTCAATGTTATATGACTTTTACAACTATATGATCTCTTGTAGGAAGAATGACGAAAGAAGGAGGATTATAACAACATGAAACAATTTACTGCTCAGAGATAGTCTATTCTTACGGAATGGATAGATGTAATCAAAAATGGAGATGCTTTAAGAAATTAATTGCAAATGAAACTGGCGTATTGATTTAACAAATATGGTAATTTAGTTAGGGTTTCTGCACTACCTAATATCCATCAATGTATCTGAATTTATATTTGACCAATAATGCCTGATAAAATCTTTACTTTAATTACACAAAGTCGAAGCTTGGTAATGACGGGATGTTTGGTATTGACTATTTTCAGGCCTTGTTAAGGTATTTTGTAAATGTACTGTCAATTCACAAAGATCTGAAGCTCCAAAAATAGGAGTGGAATGAATTTTGTGCCCCTGTTTGTTTCTAAGAGATGGTGCTGCCCACAATGAATCATTGTCCAGGTAATGAGTAAAATGCTGAAGCTGATACTTCATTTTAGAGAATTCCCCTTGCCTTTTCTTTTGTTCCACAGCTCACCCTCTCTAATATAGAACTGCCCTTTTGAAAGCAGCAAGCCACAAACTATACTGACTATTCCAAATGTGGCCTCATCAGTAAGCTATTCAAGGTTGGAATAACTTATTTCATCCTGGTAGATAAGTGCCCTGGGGATGTGTCCTAGATAACAGATTGGCATGATTAGAAATTGTCATTGAATGATTAATAATCAGAATCAAATCCTGTTCCTTCATTTTTGTTCCTGCAATATATCTGGGGACGATGACAGAATAATGTTCAAGTGTAATAACTTGTTGGCAGCATTTTGCCTGTGCATTATCCTAAAGTATGTAATTTGCCTGAATTGTTCATATGGATGGGATTTTTGCTCCAATGTCTGATGGTTGGTAGAGATTGGATGGCAATAATTAAAATCATCTCTATTCTTCAGGTATTTTAAAAAAAAAATCATCAGATCACAATTAGTCATTCTATGAACACTTGTTCAAAATTGCAATACCCAGGATGTAGAATTGCCGAGTAAGGTCACATATTATTGAAAGCTTTAAGGAAACCTATTTGCAAGTTCTGATTTTTTTTAGATTCCTCGTGCATTGTAACATTTCCAGTTACATACAAGGATGTAAAAAAAAATCCTTACTTAAAGACGGACTCACTGCCAGCAGCTTGTATGGATGACTATGCCAAATCAGATCGTTAGAGCTTTGTGATACATTTACTTCTGTAAAGTCGAATCTTAAGTAGATTTTTGAGCAGCTTTTTATAAAGAGAGTGGCGATAAATTATATAGATTATTTGACCAAACATAATTAATCCCAAATCTGCATTGCAATATAAATGAAAAGCAACTGTTAAATTCAAATGATGAATTCATCAATAATTTGCAGTAACTGTTTGGTAATCATCGTTAATCACTCAATGCAGCAAATAAAGCTGCTGTTCTGATATAGAAGGTTGCTTCAATCAAATATTGAATAAATCACCATAGACTTGGTTTCATCAACTTCCAGTTGGTGTGATTTACTTCATACCTACAGGCAAAGGATACAACAGCATATTCATCAATCAGTTCAGTATCAGCAACTGCTTCATCAATTCAATATCATCGATTAGTGACTTCTTAATATTTGTCTCACCGATTTCTCACTGTGTAAAGGAGATTGGCAAGGAAAGCAGAGGAAAAACCTTATACAGTGCTTTTGAGAGGATTCCTGTGCAGCACCTGTGTTACTATCTGTGCAGCCTGAGGAGGAACAGGAATTTTTGTGTGGGATACGGGTGTCGCTTGCAAAGCCAGCATTTGTTTCCCATCATCAATTTCCCTTGAACTGAGTGGTTTGCTGCAGCCATTTCAGGGGAGAGGATTGGGGATGTTTAAGTATCAACTATGTTGTGGATCTGAAGTCACATGTAGGTCAGATTGGGTAACAGCATCAGATTTTCTTCCTTTGTGATCGGAAAGAGTTTTTATGACAATCAACTGTGGTTATATTGTTGCCCATAGACTAGTTTTTAATTTCAGACTTTTATTGAATTAAAATTTCACCATTTGCTATGGTTGGATGCGAATATATATCCTCAGACCATTAGCCTGGGCCTCAGGATTGCTACCCCAATGACACTGTCACCATGCCATGCCTGCCCTTTGGTGGCTAGCTACCAGGGGATAGATACTCAGCAGTCATTAGGAGGAGAGTTTTGAATACGATTGAGGTTTCAGTGGAATTGGGGCTGAAGTTTTCAAATGGAGATCAAGGCTTCAAATGTGACTGGGGAAAAGTTGGTGCTAGGGGCTCAAGGGTTATCTGAGATGGGCTGCGTGTTTCACCAATATTGAGAATAGGCTGAGGCTGGAGATTTCAGTGAGACTGGGGGTAGGCTGGATCTAATAATGCCCAAGGACTGTTTGAGCATTCCTGCTCCTCCTGGTTCACAAGGTGTTATAACAGAAGCAAATATTTTATACTTCCCTTGATCCCTTGTGGCCAATCAATGTCTCCTGCTTTGGTTTTGTTGTTAGGCAGTTGACTGGGTCAGGATTTCCATGATATGAAACTAAATTATGTTACAATAATAATGACAAAATAGAGCCACTGATTTTGAATTCTAAGTAAGCCCTTGCCTACATTGTTGATGGAACAATTCATCTGCATAACCATCTGGGCAGTGAGGAACAAAACCGGTTGGAACTGGAGGCTGAAATTTAACCCATCACATGCATCGCTCTCGCTGGATGAGCAGTCCGAAATCTTTGCCTGAATTACAAGACGAAGCCATTCGGACCCTGTTGCTTTGCAGTCACATCTTTGGGGAAATAGTTTCCATGTTTCCATGACTACTTCTGTCAAATAGTGAAAAATGATGTAGCTCTAATTATAACCTCGGGCGCCAGTCAGGAATATTTTTAGTTGTGGGAGAGGTAGGGGGAGGGATGCACACAAAACATGATGGGTGGTTAGTCTTACTCAGCACTGGATCGAAACTGTACAATAAAGGACCCACTAGCCTGCCCACCCTTAGATCTATTGAAACCCTGAACTGCCCAAGTCAGGGGCATTTAAGGGCCAAATTCAACCTCTGCCACTCTTACATAATTGGCAGAGAAGAACAATGGAAGTAGGCAGGCACCTTTTTCACTAACTGGTGAAAGATTTTGAGGTAGGGGTGGGCTTCCTTCTTGGAGGGGTGCCCTGTCTGTATCATTGGTGGTGAACCAACCCACTTTAAACATACCTGTCCTGCTGTGATTGATGATATCCCCCACTTTGTACTCCCCAAATTCCAGGTCTCCAAAAATTGACAGCACGTCTCACCCCACTCCGGGGTGCTCAGTTTCTCTTGTCCAAAAACCCCAGAGTGGCATTAGTCTAGTGTCTGTGGTATCCTCTTTGATGGACTGTTTTCTGGCAGCACCCACTACTATATCCTGATTCTTCTGTGACTACGGGAGCTGCTCCTCTGTCAGGCAGATGTAGAGCCAGGAATTCCTTCCACTGAGGGGTAGAGCCAGGAATTCCTTCCACTGAGGGGCAGAAGTCTCATGCTGAGTATGTTAATGCCACCTGCTATATAGGCAGTTTTAAAGCTGGTTGGTTCACAGCTAATCTTTCTACTAGGATGAGCAATACAATCAGACTCCCCCTTTAAAATCTAACCCATTATGTCATTGTGTGCTCGATTAAACACCTAGAAAACTCTAAACCCTAGAACTGGGCTCTGTAGCACTACTGCTGTCTGACTGTTTTGTTGTAGTTCAGCCCACAGAGACATGCAGAGCTGACACCAGTTTTATGCAATGCTTTTCAAATATCTACACTCTTACAGTTTCAACTTCTTGCTACAGTTGAGTTTCTTTTTTTCCTTAACCATGCCCAGACTCGACCAACAGCACACAGAGAACAGCTAAGAGCACCCAGAATTAAACATTAAACAGTTGAATGTTACAGGTTTCCGTTCTGAAAGACAGTAACCTATTTTAAATTAAGCCACCAAAAATAACAAACATATGTGGATTGGATCATTTCATAGAAACCAGTGTATCCAGAGCTGAGATATACTAGTCTTCAGATATTTATTGCCATCTGATGTCAAAAAATTGCTGATGCCACGTGATACTGCAAAGACTCTGGGCCCTGACAACATTTTCACAATAGTACTGAAGACTTGTGTTTCAGAATTAACTGCATCCCTAGCCACACTGTTCCATTATAGCTACACCACTGGCATTTACCCGCAAATATGGATAATTATTCAGATACGTCCAATACTCAAAAAGCAGGACAAATCCAACCTGACCAATTATTACCTCATCTATCTACTCTCAATCATCAGCAAACTGATGGAATGTGTTGTCAACAGTACTCTCAAGGAGCAATTACTCAGCAATAACCTGCTCATTGGTGCTCATTTGGAGTTCTGCCAGGGCCACTCACTTCATTACCACCCAGGTTCAGATGTGGGCAAGAGAACTGAACTCAAAAGGTGAGGTGAGAATGACTGCCCATGACTTGAAGACAAAATTTAGATCAATATAGCATCAAGGAGCTCCAGCAAAATAGGAGGTTATGGGAATTGGGGGAAATCTCTCCACTGGTTGGAGTTATAATGGCATAAAGGAAGATGGTTGTGATTGTTGGAGGTTAATCATTTCAGTTCTAGGACATAGTGGCAGGAGTTCACTGGGGTATTGTTCAATCATCTTCAACTGTTTCATCAATGTCCTTCCCTCCATCGGAAAGTCAGAAGTGGTGATCTTCACTGATAGATGCACAATTTTCAGCACCATTTGTGACTCTTCAGCTACTGATATAGTCCATGTCCATAAATAACAAGTCCAAGTCAACTTTCAAGCTTGACCTGATAAGTGACAAGTGCCATACATTGCCAGGCAATGAGAATCTTCAACAAGGAAAATTTAATCATCTTCCCTTGTCATTCATTGAGATTACCATCACTGAGCCCTTCACTATTGATAGTCTGCAGTTTGCCACTGACCAGAAACTGAACTGGACCTGCCTGTCCACCATCTACAAGGTACAGGATAGTAGTGTGAGCTTCATTTTCCTGGAATGGGTGCAGCTCCAATAGCACTAAAGGTTACACCATCCAGGACAAAGCAGTCCCCAGGATTGGCACACTATCCTTCAACATTCACTTCCTCCACCATTGACACACAGTATAGCAGTGTGCACTATCTAAATGGTGTACTGCAGGAAAACGCCAAGGCTCCTTTGACAGCACCTCCCAAATCCATGACCTCGACCACCTAGAAAGAGGGGACAGCAGATGCATAGGAACTCCACAACTTGCAAATTCCCCTACAACCCACATGCCAACCTGACAGAGACCTATACCACTGGTGGCTCACACCACCTTCTCAATGGAAGTTGAGAATGGGTAATAAATGCTTGCCTATCCTGTGATCTCCACATCCCATAATTTAAAATAAAATGACTGCAGTGCCTCACTAAATGTGGCTTTGTGCGATGGTAGTGTTGTAGCTAATGAGTTTTAACTAGGGGGCAATTACTGGTTATTGAAAAACTTTTCTCCAGAATATACATGGACATCACAATTAGTTCTTAGATCATTATTGATAATATAACAATAGAATGCAAATGTTATGGACCAGACCAGAACCCCTCAAAGTATTTTAACAAGTTAGCCTAGACCTAGCCTAGACCCTACTTTTTTCTTATTTTAAAAGTAGTTGTGAAGTGTTGTGTTCCAGATGTGATGCGACTGGTCAAACTACAAATGAACAAATGAAAAAAGTACAGGACAGGAATAGGCCTTTTGGCCCTCCAGACCTGTGCCGACCATCATGCCCTAATTAATCTAAAAACAAACCTGCCATTTTTCAATCCGTATCCCTCTATTCCTTCCCTATTCATGTACCATCTAGGTGCCTCTTACATGTCTTCAATGTGCCCACACTTCCACCACCTCTTCTGGTAGTGCATTCCAGGCTCCTACCACTCTCTGTGTGAAAAACTTCCCCTGCACGTCTCCTTTAAACTTCCCCCCTCTGACCTCGAACCTGTGCCCCCTTGTAATTGAAACTTCAACCTTGGGGAAAAGCCTCTGGCTATCCACCCTATCTATGCCTCTCATAATTTTTGTAGACCTCTATCAGCTTTCCAGTGAAAACAATCTTCATCCTTTTAACCTTTCCTCAGAGCCAATGTCCTGGAGACCAGGCAACATTCTGGTGAACCTTCTCTGTATTCTTTCCAAAGCTTCCACATCCTTCTGGTAGTGTGGTAACCAAAATTGCACACAATACACCAAATGCAGCCTAACAAGGGTTTTATATAGCACCAACTCTTGTACTCCATGCCCCGGCAATGAAGGCAAACATGCCATATGCCTTCTTAATCACATTGGCTACCTGTGTTGCCACTTTCAGGGAACTGTGGACCTGCACATCCAGATCCCTTTGAATGTTAGTGTTCCTAAGAGTTCTGCCATTTACAATATAATTCATGCCTAAGGAAACAACGTTCGCTAATCTCCAGTCCTCTGGAACTTCACCTGTTGTCAACAAGGATGTGAAGATATCTGCCAATGCCCCAGCTATTTTCTCCCCTGCCCCTCTGACTAACCTGGGGTAGATCACATCTGATCCTGGGGACTTGTCTATCTTAATGCAATTTAGGATTCACAAAAGAAACTTGCTCTTTCAATATGTTGACATTCTCTAGATTATTCACACACTCATCCCTGACCTCAACATTAGTCATGTCCGTCTCCTTGGTGAAAACCAATATAAAGTACTCATTCAGGATCTCCCCCACTTCCTGAGTCTCTACATATAACTTCCATCCATCGTCCTTGCGTGGGCTTACTCTTTCCCTTGTTACCCTCTTTCTCCTAATATATGGGATTCTCCTTGCCCCTGATTGCTAAGACATTTCATGACCCCTTTTTGCCTTCCTAATTGCGCATTTAAGTTCCTTCCTAATTTCTCTGTACTCCTCCAGGGCTTTGTCAATTTGTAGCTTCCTAGACTTGTCGTATGCTTCCCTTTTTCTTTTGACTAACATTACAATTTCCCTTGTCATGTATGGTTCCTGAATCCTGCCATTCCTATCCTTTAGTTTTGCAGGGACATGCATATCCTGCACTTTAGTTAATTGGTCTTTAAAAGCCTCCCACATGCCAGAGGTAGATTTGTTCTCAAATAACTGCTTCCAATCCACATTCTCCAGTTCTTGTCTCATTTGGGAATAATTGGCTTTTGCCCAATTAAGCACCCTCACCCAAGGGCCACTTGTATCCTTTTCCATGACTACTCAAAATCTTCTGGAGTTATGGTCACTAAGCCCAAAATGCCCTCCTACTGAAACATCAATCACTTGTCCTGGGTCATTCCCTAGGACCAAGTCTAATATGATCTCTTCTCTGTTTGGATTGTCAACATATTGTCTCAAAAAGCCCTCAAATAACAAATTGCTCTCCATCCAAGCCCCTGGCTCTAAGGGATTCCCAGTCAATAAGAGGAAAGTTGAAGTCACCCACCACAACTACCCTGCTCTTTTCACACTTTTCCCATGTCTGACTACATAGCTGCTCTTCTGTCTTCCGTACACCGTTGGGAGATCTATAGAAAACTCCACAAATTTGTCCGCTTCAGTCACTTTTTCCTGCTCTGAACTACATGCTTACTGACCTCCTAAGTTTGTTCCACAATTTGTTATACACTTCACTATTGCTTTTTCTTCTTCTACTTCTTGAGTTTTCTGCCAGAAAAACCTGGATCACTGCGATATCCATCGAGGGAGACAGGTCCTGAATATCTATTCGAGCTGGATTGGGAATCAAGCTCATTTCCATTTGCCCCACTCCAGCCAGATTCAGTCAGGCTTGCAATGTCGAGCACTTGTGTGTACTAGAAGCCACATATATTAATAAACAAACAAAAAGAACACGCATATGCAACATGCCTCTTTCAACTTAAAAAAAAAAGTTAACAGACATTTTCTGGTTCAGTTCTTAGGGCAACACCTTGACCAAAGAGTCAATCTATCTGGCTTAAACTTGTTAAAAACACTTGCAGTTAACTGTCAATCATTATTAACTGGTGCATTCTCCATGGCAATACCATTACCAGTTAGAATCGATTTGCCAACCAATCAGGACTTTCCTGTCATATAGTACTTTTACCTTTCAGTGACTTCCACCTTAAATTGATATTTTTGCAAATAGCCCTGATAAGTGAAAGACAATAAGGCACCACTAAATTGGCTTTTTGTCAGGCAATACTAAGTGTCTACACCATAACCAATAGACTTTGCTTGGGTAGAAATGCCTGTAGATCAGTGTTTTACATGGAAGATATGCTTATCAATTTGTGAAATAACAAATGGAGAATAGTTACATCTGTTCCTGTCTTTTTCTGACTCCCCACCAACCCTCTGAGGGGTGTTCATGATTTACCACTTACTAATTCTGAGTTTGGTTGAATTGCCAATATGTTAACCTATCTCTTCCCCTTTCAATCACTAATAAATATTACCGCGTTTTCCAGCAACTTCTGTTTTGATTTTATTGTTCGCAAGTTAGGCCTTTCTGATTCTTCTAAATCATATTCATAACTGAGGACAAACATTTGGAAATATTAGGATGCTTTATTCTGTCATTGAATGCATTGCGTTAAACCGTAAAATGGCATTTTACATTTGATACATTTTGAGTAGATAAATGCAGTAAATGCATGCTATGCAGTATTAAAATTGATGTTTAGTCAATTATAAAATTTGCTAAAATTAGTTTGCTGATACTATTATTTTTTAATGTTTGGTTTGAAAGCTGTGTGTTATCTTCAGTTACTAATTGGATAAATAGACCAGAACTTTCTTTTATGTTGACACTTTTAATGCAATGAAGCCTGCAGAATATCGTTCAGATTCTCTGATTCTGACCCTGATGCTGTCACTTCCAATGTCCATAAATAACTTGTGAGTGTCAAAAAGGATAATATCATCAGGGAAGCTGCAGAAGAGCAAACTGACAGCTATGGGAAAGAATCTTTTAGCTGAAAGGGAGAATAGCAAAAAGCTTAATGCTGTAAAACTGCTCTGAGGTTAGCCAGTTCAAAACATTAATTACTGAAATGTTTTTCTATTTCTGACTTAGATGCATCAGCATGCATTTTATTCAAGTTAATAGCTTTTGGTTTGTAACTAAACAGAAAGCATAGTTCTTGTTTCTCAAGGCAAATTTACCTCAGGTTTACATTTTGATTTGGCGAGTAGGAAAGTAGCATAAATGAAATGCTACTTAGAGGTCTACGTTTACTACTGTTAACAGTATCTTGTCAATGCATTGACCATTCATAACTTCAAACTGGGTGCCCAGCAATCACTGATTCTTCAGAGATCCATTCAGAAATGGGAAGACGTTTGAAATTCTTCATGTAATTTGTTGCATCTCACGTGGGTTACCTTTAATTAACCTCTACCTGTGAATACGAATCTTCCAGTGCAACACTGGGCTGGAGCGATGGACAAGGCATCATTTCATAAGCGTACATGTTCTCAGATTATATCAGGCTCAGTTACACTTAGTGACCATTTCTGTACAGCAAAGTGGATCTTGCTTCGTGTTTCAATCCTGGAGCTCACCTTTAAATTAGTGTTGCTTCGATATTACAATTGGCCAGCAGACACATAAATGAAAAGCTGACACTACTTCTTCGCGAGGTTAACCACTTTTCTCAAATCTGTTATCAGAATGCAAATTGAGCCAATCCTCTTTTGCCTGTTGGGCGTGCTTGCTGAAAAATTTCTTGACATCAAATGAGTAGGTTTCCTCTTGCAATGTGGCACTGTACACCAGACCTGCATTCCTGGGCTGTGAAACTTTGGAAGCTTAAAGGTCAAAATTAACCCTTAGGGATTAATGCCATGCTAGTATTTTCATCAGACAACCAATAGCTTTTAAACATCGGAATCAGCTGCTTGAGCAATTCTTGTGGAAGGCGGTAGATAGCAGGCCGGGAAGGGTGTTGAGGTTAGTGAGAAGAAAATTTGGTTCAGCCTAAAGCTGTGAGGCCTTCAGGACCAAGTTCAAACCCCAGCCAGCAAGAAAACCTCAGGACAATCCTTGTCGAGGAAAAAAACCTGCCCTCAGAGGTTTTGCTGTTTCTGGCAGCCCCTCACTGACCATCCCATTGAAAATAGGCTTGGCGTGTTATCTGAAAGTCACTTCTTCTAGTTACTCCTCAAAATGAATTCCTATATGTGACAATAGGACAAAACAAAGGAAGAGGGCTCTTCCTAAAGCTACTTATGTGGCTATTGTGGCTAAATATTATGAAAGTTTCTGACTCGGCCACCTTTTTCAGGCAATGAATCACAGGCCCCCATTATCCTCTGGGTGAAAAATGTTTCTCTTCAACTGTGCTCTTAGCCTTCTAACTGTTACCATATATTTATGGCGTCTGGTTATTGACTACCCTACTAATAGAAAAAGTGCCTTCCTATGACCCTTATAATCTTGCATACACCTCTATCATGACCCCTCTCAGCCTTCACTGGTTGAAAAAAAATTATCAGTCTATCAATCCTTTCTAATGGCTCAGGCAGTATCCTGCTAAATCTCCTTTGCAGCCTCTCTAGTGCATTCACATCTTTTTTATAATGTTATGACCAGAAATGCATGAATACTCCAGTTGGACCCTTACTAAGTGTTTTATGCTATTCCAGCACAACTTCACTGCTTTTGTATTCCACGCCTCAGCTATTAAATGTTCATCTCCCAATTGTCTTCTTAACCACCTTCTCAACCTGCCCTGCTACTTTCAGGGATCTGTGGATATGCGCACTAACATCCCTCTGATCTTCAGTACTTTCAGGATTTTTCCATTTACAGTGTAATCCTTTGGCTTCTTGATCCTCATCAAGTGTACTACCTCACAATTTTCCAGATAGAGTTCCGTTTTCACTGAGCTACCCACATGACCAGTCCATTCATACCCTCCTGTAGTTTACAGCAATCCTCCTCATTATTTACCACCCGAACGATTTTCATGTCATTTGCAATTTTTTTGATCAATTCCCCTACATTTCATCCAAATCACTGTTGATGACAAACAGCATGAGTTCCAACACCAACCCTTCTGGCCCCCACAGAAACAGAATCCCAGTCACAGAAACATCCCTCTACCATCACCCTCTGCATCCTTACTCGCAGTTTATTTTGGATCCAACTTCCAACTTTGTCTTGGATCTCATAGTTCTTTCTTTCTTGACCTTATCAAATGCCTTGCTAAATTCCATTTAGACCACAACAAAAGCAACACCCTCATCAATATTCCTCGTTATCTCCTCAAAAAAATAAATGATCAAATTTGTCAAACATAACCTTCCCTTAATAAATCCATGCTGGCTGTCTCTGGTTAATCCAAGCCTCTCCAAATGTAAATGTCTTCTGTCCCTCAGAACTTATTCTTTATTCATTCCTGGGACATGGACATTGCATTTGTTGCCAGTCCCTAGTTGCCTCTGAACTGAGTGGCTTGTTCGGGCATTTCAGAGGTGAATTAAGAGCCAGCCACATTGCTGTGGGTCTGGAGTTACTTGAAAGCCAAACTGCGTAGAGACAGCAGCTTTCTTCCCTAAAAAACATGAATGAACCTGATGCTAGAGATAGCAAGAACTGCAGATGCTGGAGTCAGATATAACAAAGGATAGAACTGGAGGAACACAGCAGGCCAGGCAGCATCAGAGGAACAGGAAAGCTGACGTTTTGGGTTGGGACCCTTCTTCAGAATCCTGACCCAGAACGTCAGCTTTCCTATTCCTCTGATGCTACCTGGCCTGCTGTGTTCCTCCAGTTCCACACTGTGTTATTTATTTATAGTGAACCTGATGGGTCTTTTTATGACAATGATTGGCTGGTTATCCTTAGGCTTCTAATTCCAGAACTATGTAAATTTTACCTTTTACTTTGCTTTGAACTCAGGCCTCAGAACATTATTAGTCCAGTGACTATACCTCTTGGTCTTCAACACCCCCCACCCTCTACAAAATACATTTTAATAACTGTCCCACCACCAAGTTGGACTAAGTGGCCTATAATTTCCTGGTCTATCCCTTCCTCCCATTTTTAATAATGAACAAAGTTAGGAGATCGCAGTCCTCTGGCACCTCACCTGCAGCCATGGTCCTTGACAACTCCTCCCTTGCCTACTTTAACAGCCCAGGGTACATCTCATTTAGGCCTATAGAACTATCCACTTTTAAGGCTGCTAAACCGACTAATATGTCCTCTCTCTCTCTCTCTCAATGTAAATTTCACCTAATATTTCACAGCTCTCCACCCTGATGTCTTTACCTGCATTGTTCTTTTCCATTGTGAAGACCAACACAAGCTATTCATTGAAGACTATATTTTCTTTCCTCACACACAGATTACTTTTATTCTCCCTAATGGTCCCTATTCTTTCCTTTCATTTTTGCTTGTTCTTTATATATTTTAGAAAACCTTTTGGGCTTTTCCTTGATTCTACCCACCAATGCCTCCTCATTCATCTCTTAGCTTTCCTAATTTTCTTAAGAAATTTCTCCCCTTTTTGTTCCATATTCCTCTAGGGACTCTGCCATATTGAGCCCTTGATATCTGCTGTAAGATTCTCTTTCTTTCTTAATGCATATGCCCCTTGACATCCACGGTTCTCCAGTCTTGGTCCCCCAGCAGATGGGAACATATAAGCACTATACTTTCCCACCATTTCCTCCTTGAATGTCTCCATCTGGTATGAAACATATTTAGATGCATGGAGCTGCTCCTAGTCCACTTGGGCTTAATTGTTTCTTCTCTTTTATTCCCAGTCTATCCCTCCCCTTTTCTATAAATATCCTAGATCCAACTGAATTCTGGTCTATCTCCAAAATTCTCCCCTACTGATGCACTATTCACCGGCACAGGCTCATTTCCAAAAGTTAAGTCCAGAACTACCCCTCCCTTATTGGACTTACCACGTACTGGCTAAAAATGTTCCTCCTGGATACAACTTTCTCCCACCTAAAACTATCCCAATTAATACTTGTGTAGTTAAAATTGTTTATTCTTGCCTTACTATTCTTGTACCCCTCTGAAATTCAGTTACATATTTGATCTCCCTATCTCTTCCTAACTGTTTGTGGGCCTATAGTACTCACTCAACAGTGTGTTTGCCCCTTTATATATTTTACTTCAGCCCACATGGACTAATTTGATGATCTTTCTGACGATTATCCTCGTCACTGCTAAAATTGATTCCTTGATCAATATTGCAACCTACACCCTCCTTCTAGACCACTCCCTGCCTTGTCTGAATGCCCTGTAGCCAGGAATATTGAGCTGCCAAGCCTGCCCATCTGTCAGCCAAGTTTCAGTCATCCTATGATATCATACTCCCATGTGCCTATTTGTGCCCTCAGCTCATATTCTTCAGACTTATTGCATTAAAATCTAATGCATTTAGCCTTGCTAAACTCACTTCTTTCTTATCTAGCTTACGTTTTATCTACATTCCACATTCACCTACTTGCCTTTTAACTTGTAATTCCGTCTCAGCTTCTCTTCCTTCTGAACTGTTTGTTCAAAACTGTTTGTTTTATCATCCATCCAACAGCATTAGCAAACACATGTGATGATGTTGGTTTTAGATGTAACCTGTACAACTTTTACAGTTCCCTCCTCCACCAGTAATGCCTCAGGAATCCAAAGCCCTCCTCCTGAACCATCTCTCCAGCCACTCATTCATCTGCTCTATCGTTCTAATTTTATACTCACCACCACATAACACAGGGAATAATCTAGAGATTACTACCGTTTGAAGTCTCACTTTTCAATTCCTCCTTGACTCCCTAAAGTCTGCCTGCAGGGCCTCATTTATTAGATCATGAAGTACATAATTGTTTAAAATTTACTAAAGAGCAAAATTTGCAGTTTGTACTAGGGGTCTAAAAAAGTACAGAAAATGGGACAGTACCATTTGGAAGGAGGCAAATTGGAAATACAAACTAGTTCATTTTTAGCAAGTGCGGTCAAAGCTTTTGAAATATTCTAACCAATCCAAAATGCCCCACACCTACAACCTTGCAAATGGGGTGAGAAGGATCTTGAGAAACTGATTACCTGGCAGAACGTGTTGGACTCCTAAATCTGTGAGATGAGATGCTCTTGTTCTCTTTCTGCTCTTTTGCTTCTTGGCTCTGATCCCTGCTTGACTGAGTGGGGATATTATTCAACTCTCTGAAAGGTGGGTAGTCATCAGTTAAGAATCGATGAGGGGCAGTGGTGTGGATTTTGATGAGAGCACTTTAGTTTCCCTCATTGTATTGGTACAATTTTCAGACCAGGCAATAGAAATAGGCAGTAGGCAGCTTTAGTATGGAAATCTGAGTTCTCCACCCGTTCAGTAGTCTAGGTGAAGTGGCAGGGTTGTTAAACTGACCGTGGTTCACAGTTTCATGTCTGCTGGGATGTGCAGCAACTGGTTAAAGTTCTGAGTGAATTCTGCTCTTTTACTGCAGGAACTGTGGAGCTATCATTCAATCCTCAACCACCACCCCCTCCACATTTATGAAGTGTTTTATTACAATTCTCAGAAATCTCTCAAAGGGTTTCACTTAAAATAAATTAATTTTTCAAGTGATACTAGCATCTATTTTGTGCGTAATAGCAACAAGATGAATAACCAGTGACCTATATTTGACAAGTGAGAAATGGTGGATAGGCTGTCAGTAGTATCTTTGAATAATTCAATGAAAAGACAGAAAATGTTGAAAGTGCTCAGCATGTCTGTTAACATATTTCTGTTTCTTTCTCTACATAACATTTCAGGTTAGTGGTTTAAGCTGGTGTTTGAGACTGTTGCTAAAGAAGGAGATGTGGCTGTGAATGATACCATTTCTCTAATGGTTATCTTAGGGAAGATGCCTTTGTATCACATGTTTCTATATCTTATGTGGCAACACTTAGTTCTGGACTAATTTGCTAGCTTAGATTGTATGGTTAGTCAGAATGCTATTAATTGGACCAAGTTTGTGGCAAAATGCATTATTTTTGTTAGAAATATAGAGAGATGAGGCATGGACTCCCCTATTGCATCTGATAATTTTAGTCCCCGAGATTCACCCAAGCTGATAACCTGAAAGGAGTGGCCTGGCAGAAAACTAGGGGTATCATAGATGCTGCTTGGCCTGCTGTGTTCATCCAGCCCTGCACCTTGTTGTCTCGGATTCTCCAGCATCTGCAGTTCCTACTATCTCAGAAAACCAGGGGTCATGGTTTAAAAAGAAGAGTTTGACCAATTAAGACAGAGATGAGGAAACATTTTTTCTCTTTAAGGGTTGCGCATCTTTGGAATTCCCCTACTCAAAAGGCAGTGGATGCAGAACCTTTAATGATTTTTAAGGTGCAGCAGTTTGATTGTTGATTACCAAGGGGATGAACAATTATGGAGGCACAGAGAAATGTCGCATTGAGATTAAAATCAGGGCAGGTATGATTTTGTTGAATGATGGAGCAGGCTTGAGGGGCTTGATCGAATATCATGTATTTGTGATTTTGCATTGCCTCCAGCCTGTTTCACACACTGCCTGATATATGTCATTGACTTAAAATCAGACCCTGAATGAGGAGGCCACTGGGATTTTTCTACCGGATGAAGACACACCAGCAGCTTTTGGAAGAATGAAGATACCCAAAATATAAGTCAAAAACATTCCTTTCCTAGCAGGGGTCTCTCCTCTGGGGCACACAAGGCAGGTCAATAAATTTCCTGTCCAAAATTCACTGCCTCCATCCACCCTGCTGCAGAACCAACCACAAAATATTCCATTAGCACTTACAAAGAGTGTCCAATTCCTGGCAACTTGTACTTGTCTGTGTACTCATCCTACCTATTCTGTGCAGCTCATCACATTGCAGCAATTTAAATGAGGTTGGAATAATTAAGAAAAGGTGCTGCTACCATTGATGGGCAGGAAAGTAACAACTGGACACAATAAAGACTGCAGATGCTGGAAGCCAGAGTCAATAGATGTGAAGCTAGAGAAGCGTAGGTAAATCTCTGCTGGATCTGGAAGGATTGTTTGGGGCCTTGGACGGGAGGAGAAAGGGGAGATGTAGGGGCAGGTGTTGTACCTCCTGCGGTTCCATGGAAAGGTACCGGGTGTGGTGGGGTTGGTGGGGAGCGTAGAGCTGATGAGGGACTCACTGAGTGAATGGTACCTTGGGATAGCAGACTAGGGGTGGGGAGGGAAATATCTTTTTGGAGGTGGGGTCTGATTGTTCTTCTCTTTCCTCTCTGCGGTAATTCTATCCCTCCATACCCCAACCATTTTTAATTATTTACCAGGGGGGTCAGGAAGGAGTTGGTTTGCAATCTGGAACAGCGTAGCGGGAGCTGAACGCACAGAGTGTATCCTGCAGCGATGGCGGGTCAAGCATGGGCCAGAGCAACGGCAGTGGATCAAGAGTGGGCTGGTTCGGCGGTGAGACCGGGGCCGGTGAGGGGGCAGTCGTTGGTGAGAGCGGGGCCGGTGAGGAGGCAGTGAGAGCGGGGCCGGTGAGGAGGCAGTGAGAGCGGGTCCAGTGAGGAGGCAGCAGTGGCCGGTGAGACCGGGGCCGGTGAGGGGGCAGTCGGTGGTGACAGCGGGGCCGGTGAGGGGGCAGCAGTGGGCGGTGAGACCGGGGCCGGCGAGGGGGCAGCAGTGGGCGGTGAGACCGGGGCCGGCGAGGGGGCAGCAGTGGGCGGTGAGAGCGGGGCCGGTGACGGGGCAGCAGTGGGCGGTGAGAGCGGGGCCGGTGACGGGGCAGCAGTGGGCGGTGAGAGC
>NC_063339.1:30488674-30493302 GCF_021869965.1 Rhincodon typus | reverse complement strand
GTGAGAGTGGGTCTTCCGCCTAGTGGTGGCATCAGTGGCGGCCTCCTGGGTGTCCTAGCCATTGGGGCTGCACCTGTATCAATGTGGAGATAGGACTTTGGTCTCTGAGATCTGGACTCTTCTTTTTCTCTTGCTTACTTTTTTGGCTCTGTCAAAATCTTTTAATTCAGGTTTTTGTAACCAAGTGAGTGCCAGTGAATGGTGACTTTGTGCACTTTTTGCTGTACCTTTGCATTCCTCTACTTAGTACTTCTGACAAACAATTTAATCTAAGTCAAATAAATGTAAATTTGTAGATGGCAGAAATGTCGGAGGATGATGCATTGGATCTGGAGGTTGGTGGGATGGTACATGAGGACTAAGGGGATCTATTCTTATTGTTGTTGGAGGTGGGGATATTGAGGCAGAAGTGCGGGGAATGGAGGAGATGCGGTTGAGGGCATTCTTAATTATAGAGGAGGGGTAATTACAGTCCCTAAAGTCGGAGGATATCTGAGATGTCCTGGAGTAAAACACATCATCCTGGGAGCGGATGTGGTGGTGACGGAGGAATTGAGAGTATGGGATGGCATTTTTACAGGAGTGTGGGTGAGAGGAGGTGTACCCCAGGTAGTTGTCGGAGTCAGTGGGTTTGAAATGGATGTTTGAAATGAGTTGGTTTTCAGAGATGGAGATGTAGAGGTCCAGGAAGGGGAGGGACATGTTAGAAATGGTCCAGGTGAATTTGAGGGTAGGGTGGAACCTGTTGGCGAAGCTGATGAGCTGCTCAAGCTCCTTGTGGGAGCACGAGGCAGCACCGATGCGGTCATCTTTCTAGCTGAAAAAGAGGTGCGGTGTAGTTGTGGAAGATGGACTGTTTCACGAATCCTACAAAGAGGCAGGCATAGCTCAGGCCCATTCAGATACCCATAGACACCCCTTTGGTTTGTAGGAAGGGGGAGGAATCGAAGGAAAAATTGTTGAAGGTGGAGGACTGGTTCTGCCAAGCGAATGAGGGTATCAGTGGATGGGGACCGGTTGGGCCGCTGGGAGAGGAAGAAGTGGAGGTTGTGTTCACAAAAGAAGGTGGGGAGTTCCTGGACCAACAGGAAAGAATGGAGTTGAAGTAGGGGCAGATGAGCTCGGTGGGGCAGGAGGAGGCAGATACAACAGGTTGACTGGGGCAACTGATTGACTGATTGGATAGGAGATAGCTTCCCAACCCTGCACCGACCATTTCTATCAGGTTGGAGGCTGTAAACGGGATATCTCACAAAGTGATGAGGTTGTTGTTGGCCTGGGAGATGATGGCTTGGTGATCCAAGATGGGGTCATGATTGAGAAGACAGTAAGAGGAGGTGTCAGAGAGTTGGCGCCTGGCCTCAGCAATGTGGAGGTCAGTTCACCATACTACCTCCATGCCCACCCCCCTCATTGGTGGGTTTTACAATGAAGTTGGGATTGGAGTGATGGGAACGGAGGGGTGCGCATTCTGATGTGGAGAGTTTGGACTAAGTAAGAGGGGTGGAGAGATCCAAGCAATTGATGTCATGGGGCAGTTTGAGATGAAGGAGACAAGGAAGGGTAGGAGGCCAGGAGGGGGTATCCAGGAGGATGGAGTTTGCTGGAGGCAGGAGAGGTGGTCATTAGTGGGTGGGTTAGATTCCCGTTGAAAGAAATAGGCACAGAGGTGGAGCTCGACAAAGAGCTCGAAATGGAGGCATGTGCAGATTTCGTTTACGAGAGGGCACAGGGGAATGAAGGTGAGCCCTCTGCTGAGGACTGACCATTCAACCTCAGTGAGGGGGAGGTCCGGGGGGATGGTGAATACCCAGCAGGGGCTAGGGCTGTGTGTAGAACTGGGGCCAGGGGCAGGGGTGGAGACTTCATCAAGAGTGGGTGTGTGTGCTGGAGCGGTCACCTGTGCAGAAACAGAAGTAACCTTCAATGATGTCGGCAGTCACATGGTCTTCGATGTCAGCGGAAACAGCAGTCACATGGTCTTCGATGTCAGCAGAAACAGCTGTCACGTGATCTATAGGAGCGATTGGAGGTTAGGTCAGTTCAGGGAGATGAGGTGGATGGGGAGGGCTGAACATGGGATAAGGCTGGTGATGGAGGGGTTTTGAAGCTGGTGACGTTAATGTTAAGGTCATTGGGCTGTAAGCTCACAAGGTGAAATATCAAGTGTTGTTACTTCAGTTTATGTTTGGCCACACTCTGACAGTAGAAGAGGCCAAGGATGGACATGTCACCAGGGGAGTGGGAGGGGCAATTAAAATGGATGGCAACTGGAAGGTGGGGTTGGTTGATGCATGCAGAGCACAGATACTGCACAAACTGGATCCCCAAATCTGCATTTGGTCTCCCGCATTGAGGAGACCACATCAGGAGTAATGGATACAATAGATCAGGTTGGATGAAGTGCAGGTGAATCTCTGCCAGATCTGGAAGGATTGTTTGGGGCCTTGGATGGAGCTGATAGGCGAGCTATAGGGGCATGAGGAACACACTGGTGATTTACAGCTAATTGTTTAAAATTTAAACAAAACTTGACAGTTAACTGTCAAATATCTTTATTTAGTGCTTGACAATTTATCTACAAATCAGAATCTATTTGGCTATCAATCAGCATCCTCTCATGCATTATTAATGCAGGTTTTCCCCTGAATTATTATTCTTGTGAATTGTCCTGGTGGGTGTAAAACAAAAAGCTTTGATAAAATATTCTATTTTCAACAATATTCCAGATTAACTGTTTGTGTGCCATATTGCTTCATTGGAGTAGAATTTCCAGGATTCCATTTGGAAGGAAAGTTCCTTTCTAGTCATATTGGCTCAGTCCTGGCACAATTTACATATCTAAACAACATAATTGTTAAAATAGCAACTGTATTGACAAATGTAAGTTAATGTTTTGAATAGTAGATTGCATAGCAATCACCTTTACAATTCTCCGACAGTTTAGTGCACCCAATCTCTTAATCCCCCAGCTAGTACAAGGGCTTGCTACATAATACCTGTATCTGGAACAGAGTAACACTCACATTACTTGCTACTATATTTAATTGGTCTGACTTTTTTCTTTTAAAGAGCTATCTAAATCCTCTATCTCAAAAGGCAAAGTCAGACTGAGAGAAAAAGAAACTTTCTTACCAATAACTGTTTCAGTGACTGACAGGTTTTCCTGAAATAATTGTTGAGAAGGTGAGACAGCTTTTGTTTTGAAACCACAATGTATTTCAATGCAAAGTTGTAATACAAACTAGCTCGGTTTTGATTTGGTTAAAACATTTCACCGTACCATGGGGTCAATTTTCATTGGTTGCACTGCAGGAAATAGAGTGCTGCCACCCTTACAATTCTGAGGTATATCTTGCCAAATAAATACCTTTTAATATCCATCTGCTAACTTAAAGAGGGAAAGGATTCTCAGCCAAGTGAGGCAACACAAAGACTTGCTCCGCCTCTTTCAGTTTCAACGGCAAAAACTCCTGGAAGAGGCAAACAAGCAGAAAAAAGGATCCAGAGTCAACAAGGGAAGAAAAACTCAAGAATATTACTCTCATCCCCTCCTGGCAAATGGAAGATTGTCCAATTGCATGGGTTAAGTATTATCAGTAACAAAACTTGCTGATGTCATCTCTCAAAACCTGGCAAAGAGTCACTGCCAAACCAGAAATATACTCCAGAACACATTATTCCAGAACTTACACTCAGAGCAAAGTTCCTGTTAACTTGTAAACTAAGGGTCTGATAATGAAAGCAGCACTCTGATGACCATTTTAGGGTATTAATGGCCACAGCATTTACCATGCATACTCTTCATTATCTCAGCAGGCAGCCAGCCAAGGAGGAGACCAGCAATGTGAGATTTTGTTTAATTTTGTAGAACTGGGAGAGTAGGAGGGCTGCTGCACAATAACAGCCGGGATGCTGCCATTCCAAGTTGAGCTGCTAACTCCCTCCAGGAAAAAGGAATGACCCAAGCACTGATAAGACCAAGCACCTAAATGACTATGGCCAACCCTTTCAACTGGAACCAGACAAACTCTTTGAGTTAACAAGGTGTAGAGCTGGATGAACAGAGCAGGCCAAGCAGCATCAGAGGAGCAGGAAAGCTGACGTTTCAGGCTTAGACCCTTCTTCACTCTTTGAGTGACTGTGGTGGTATCCTGACGAAGCACAGACCCCCCTGGATTCCACCAAAGGCTTGTCCCCTTTGACTTTCAGACATGGCCATTTGGTTGAAACACATTTAGTGTGCTTGCTGTATAAGCTGCTCATGCGTGCTATTGGTGTAATATTGGCATCGCACAGTGGCATGTCTTTTTTTACTTGCATGAATATTTTACTAAAATTATTGATAGGAACAATTTCTGTAGCAAGTTTGGGTTTTTGTAGTGACAGTCCAAAGGATGTCTGCAGCCAATTGAAGTAAATCTGATTTCTTCTGTCTTGAGAAACCTCTTTTGAAAAATACATGAAATGGCACAGACCTGCAATCCTATCACATTTTCATATTCCTAAATATTTTTGTTAACTTGTTGAGTAATTCTGGAAGACTTGAAATGAGATCTCTTTTCATATTTTTACCCATGTATTCTGTCAGTCGTATTGTATTGCTTTGGAATGCATTTAATTGGGTC
>NC_063339.1:30476154-30488174 GCF_021869965.1 Rhincodon typus | reverse complement strand
GTTATCTCTTCTGTCCTGGCCTGCTTTCAATAATCTCCTCAACTGCTTACCCCTTCCATTACTTTTTATTCATTCACGGGATGAGGGCATCACTGGCTAGGCTAGCATTTATTGCCCATCCCTAATTGCCCAGAGGGCAGTTAAGAGTCAACCCCATTGCTGTGGGTCTGGAGTCACATGTAGGTCAGAGCAGATAAGGATGACAGTTTCTTTCCTTAAAGGACATTACTGAACCAGATGGGTTTTTAATTATTCTCTCTATCTCTGAGCTCCATCTTCACCTACCCATTCACCCCTCTCCCTCTTCCTTCTCCTCCCAACCCCCAACCTCAGCTTTAACATAAATATCACTTTTCCTCGCTGCTATCAGTTCTTATAAAGAGTCACTGGACTCAAAACGTTAACTCTGATTTCTCCCCACCGATGCTGCTAGACCTGCTGAGTTTCACCAGCGATTTCTGTTTTTGATTCATAAATATTTATGGGCTTGCTTTGAATGTTTCATGGTTTAGGTCATCATCTAAGTTCTTTCAATGCCTCTGGCATTCCCATAAGCCTTGATATTAATGCTGCATATTGACCACAATGTAGCACAATGTCATTGCGTTGGTAATATGAATTCATTTGAAATGACTGAGCTTGCTAATCTGGCAGCTGTATAGATTTTTCATTATTCAATGTATTTTCCTGCCATTGGATGTTACCATATTTGTCTGCTTTACAGCACATATGAGTAAGCATGGTGAGGATAACTTGTCATTGGGACTGTGGTTGAATGTCACACCAGATTCTGCTGGTGAATTACAGATGAGAACTAAACAATTTTACCACATTGATTGTCCCCTAATAGCCCAAACTTTCAATTGGTTTATATGGACCTTATAAAAACCGTCAGGATGTGGGGCATTGTTAGTAAAAGCCATCATTGATTTCAATGCCATGGACTTGGGTTTCTTTCCTTAATTGCTAGCAGGCTTTTGTCAATAGCAGACCATCATCTACCTTTTTTTGATACCTTCTAATCAACTGATTCAGTGATGGTATTACATACCTTGAGGAGCAGTGGGACTTGAACCCAGATTGCTTGGCTTCAAGGTAGGGACACTATCATTGTGTCACAAGAGCCATCCCAATCAGTCTGACTGTCAAAGTATTACCATAATTCGTAATGGTAAGATTTGAAAAGTTACCTCCAAAGAGACTACAGTCCAAATAAATCCAGCGCCTTAGGCTCTCAGCCACAGTATCATGATTTTGTACTTGGTAATCAAAGCTGTGCATCACCTCCACCTGACCTATTTTCCCTACCTCCCACTTGATAACACTGTATGCTCTAAATTTCAACAATAACAATGGAAAACACATGCGATTCAGTGACAGGTGAAGCTACCATTAGCTGATAAAACAGCAAATTCAGGAGAGAAAACAGGCAAGCTTTTCACCACAGTCAGGAAAGGTCTTGCATAATTGCTACTAACGTAAGAATTGAAAGCACAAAGTTTGTATCAGTGTTTTTCAAATTGAAGTTTCACTTGAAAATGTTTCACCTTATACTGCTTTCACTTTTTTAATATGTGCATCATTATTATTACTAGTTTAGTCTAATAAGCTAAATGGATTGCTATGGCTCATTGTTAGTATGCATTGATGGTTGCAGGGGAGATAAGGACTTTTCCTGATTGAGGAAGAAACAATGTTGTGTTTTTTTTTGTTCACTCTTCATTGAATAGTCTTCTTTAGTGAATAGTCTTCTTTAGTGTTGAGTTTTGTATTCACCACTCTGTGGGTTACAGCTGAACTTGCAGGTTCTGCTGGCTCTCCTTTCAATGCATTATAAAGAACATTGTCTGAGATCACTCTCAGCAGGGGCAGCTGAAATGGGTAGGTGAAGGCAATGCTCTGTAAGGACTCTGCCAACCAACACCTTGAGATAAACAGATATTTTGAAAGCAGTTACACTGTCCTTTTGGGCCCCTCAATTTCTCAAATGACTACTCCAATCATCCTTCCCCTCCTCTACAACCAGGATACCAAGCCTCTCTGACTTCACTCCTGCATCCCTGATCTCACTCCACACCATTCCCTTCACCATTGTGTTATCCTTACCTGTGCCTAGGGTAATACCTACACTCTTGTTGAACATTAAAAGACTTTATTAAAATCACATCTAACTAAACACGGTTCAGTTCGCAATCAATCATCTTATCTCGGGAATCTAGGGATTCAGGCTCCAGTTTCATGTGCTTCTGACATCACTATGACGACATCAACATATTCCCCAAGTACTTTTACAGTACCCCATTTAACCATTAATGTGTAACCACAAACATGTAACTTGTTAGCTCCATTTTTCTTCCCTCACCTCCCTCCCTTGAAGCGTTTCATTATCTTGAGGCATCGTCAGTCTCAGCTGTCTTGCAGCATGTATAGGACGAGTGTCATATCATTGTCTGAGAGTGTGAGTGCCGGGTTAGAGTGGGATAAGAATATATGTGGAACTCCATCAAAAGGTGCAAGTGCATTATTGTCTTTGAGGAAATACACTCTTACATCGAGATTGGCAAGTGGCTCATGTGTAGCATTATGGTCTGCAGGCTTGATGACACATTGGCTTATTGACCTTTGAATTCTAAAGTTTTTTTCCCCAAAGGCCACCTTTATACTGCAAGTGATCTTCATCAAGGGCTTGTTTCTGCATGACAAAGTCAAGTAAAGATGTTTGTTCTTTCTTTCAAGATTTTTCTCTTTCCTCTGTAAGGTCATGGTTAATTGATTGTTGGAGGATATTCTCCGCTGATAATAGTGTCCAGTGATCTTCAAGCTCTGAATGTTTTTAAATCAATTACATAAGAACATTGGATACCTCTGCAAGGGGATTTTTTGGAAATTTGCCATGGGGCCCGTGGTTTTTAAATCTCAAAAGACCAGATTGTATCACATAAAAGGTAATAACTAGACTTTCAGCTCAGTAGACTCTTTAAAGCAGTTGCATTGCTGTAACTCTTGGTTACTTTGCATGTTTCTAAGTTGCTTTTGATTAACTTTAAGCTGTTCCAAGGCAGTCTTCAAATCTAGAAACACTGTATTATTAGTTGCTTGTAATTTTTGAATCTCTTCTCGATGGGCCATTTCTGAGATTTGAAGTTTTCCTCTGAATATGTCAAGTTCATATGGATATTTAAAGTCATAATGACGAAACCATGTTGCTTCTGCTAATATAAGTGAAGTTTCCTCCACCCAGTCTGAACTTTAATGTTTGCAAATCTATGTTGGAGCTGCAGCACCCATCTACCTTTCACTCTTATTTTACCACCAGAGGCTTAAGTTGACTGGAGATTTCAAAGCCTTTTCTTCTCTTACACAGCTAAAAGAATGAATCCGACTGGCACTGTAACCAATTTAAAGTTTCCATTTCAGGTCAATGATGATGTGCATGATGTTCACAATTAGGGATTTGTTAATTTATCCATTTCATTACTCAGGTGAGAATTTTCCTCATTTCCCCATCACACACGAGGAAGGGACAAAGACGCACAAATCCAGACGGTGGAATCATTTCCTCAGAATTGCATGGAAGTTTGTTCTTTCAAGGAATGCCTCATTGTACCTATATTCTATCTCAGAATAAAGTTTCTTTATTGAGGCACAACTCACATTGACACAGCATGACTTTAGCCAGTCTTGCATTCTGTTACACCTACTGAATAGAAGGAAGATGCAGGGTTGCTGCAAATTAAAGGAATATATGAAATGTCAGGAAATCTGTCACAAATGTGGATGCTGGAGGTCATAAATCATTTGTAATTCAGCGTAGATTCTCTCCCTGAAACTTTGTGGTAACCCACTGTTTACTGCATAATATTGTAAAGAGAGAGGCATGCCCCCTTGCTGAAGAGCCACAGCTACAATTGAATACAGATGAGGCAGATTATGAAGTGAAACAGCACATATTTATAATTGGTAGAGGAATGCATCAAACCTTGATCAATTAATTCTTTGCTCATATTATGGTAAATCCTGAGAAGCAACAAATATTAATTATTATTTGTACGATACAATATTCTTTCCACATTATATTTGTCGATCATTAAACATCCTAACATGTGATCTGGATTTCACATATTGCCTGAAATCCCAACTTCATGTGATAGCTCCAAGAGTATATTATAGAAGCAACTATAAATTCATTTTAAATCTCTCCACGTTTCCCATTGCTAAAGCTGACAACTTTAATTCTGAACAATTGCATTCTATATCAGACCCTGCAGCTGCCTGCCCATTGAGGCTTAGGCTGTGTAAGATGTACTGGAACCGCACATCCGCAGCAATTTCTGTGGATCATTTTTCATGTAAAGTGAAACATTTCAAGGCACTTCAGGGAGCATTATCAGACAAAATTAGGGACTGGGCAGAATTTTCTGTGCCTACCAGGAGCTTTTAGAAGGGCAGGTGGGGAATCTTAATTTACTGTGTGGCAAAAAAATTCAGCTTCCTGGCGGTAAGTTAATAATCTGCTTTTAAGTTGTCAGAGTGTTTCAGGCAAGTCAGCCTTCCCAACTCTCAGGAGCCTGGTTTGCATTCGTTTCCATGTCATGAATAACACCCCATCACACTGGGATTACATTCGTAGGTGAAATCCTGTGAGGGAAATCAGGTATCATATGTGTTCACAAACCTGACTATACGTATGAGGCATGTACCTGATAGGGCAAACTCCTTTCTCCAAGCTATGGTGATGACAAATTTCTTCAGTTACTTAGATTGTTCACAACCAAAGTGCTTCTTTGTGTGAATGCGTACTGTGTTAGAGGTGAGGTCTCTCCAGGTTGATCTACTGGTGAGAAGTCTCAGTCATATGCAGGCGGGTTTGTTGTTGTTGAACATTTACAATGTTAGGGGGTGAAACCTGACCAGGACAACAAGTCTCCCCAGGTGAGGCCAGCCACACTGGCTTTTGCTAGTAAACATGACTGTGGAGCTGAATTCACAAGGGACTTCAAATCAAATGGCCATCTTTTGTGATTGTGTTCCTTGACTCGTTTGGTGCTAGATATCAAATGTATACACTCTTCTAGAATGGATCAATGACCTGATAGTATATGGGCTGTTGAGTACTGTAGCTGTAATTTATTTTTTAAGTGTGAACCTTGGCAGAAGTGTGCAAGGCAGTACCACTGCATTACAAGTACTGCTACATTGGTAGCTGCAATGAAATGACAGACATTGATCCCACATGAGAATTCTGATGGAGATTTCTGACAACTGACTCTTGTGACAAGTCTTCTGCAGTGGCAAACTTACAATGCTAACTCACAGTCTTCGGAGCATGAAACATTGAATAGGCAGTGGTACACATCCTGGGGGAACACAGCGGATCATTCCTCCCCTTGCGGTTCTCTCTGTCTATTCTTGTGTGCTGATCTCTGGAACTATTTCTGTCTAGACTGCATTCATCAGATACAGTTACCTCTTGGACTATCCGTATGGAAAAGACCCTCCCTTCTCTCCTCAACAGCATTGAGGTGGCCTCCCAAGGAGGCATTGCTAAAGTGTGTGGGTAGCTGTTTCGTTGGCCTCTGACATCTACAGAGGTGGATGGGAGTGATGAGCAGAGATTGAATGATGTTCCTATGTTGCAAATAGTGAAGTGCTCTCTGGGTGGTTTTTAAATATGGCGCCTGAATGTTGGATCCTATAAGGTCCTGGCAGGGTCCTGCCCATACAATTTGGCATTTTACCTGCTCATGACTATGTGATATCTTGAGAAGAACATAATTGCGCGAAGAAACTCGACACATCCTGAGCAGGAGTTGACCCGTACCGAGCGGGTCTAGGTAACTGAACTTGGCAAACGATAATGGAATATCATAAATGAGGTATGTGCCAAAGGACAGAATTGGAAGAACATAGCTTGGACAATTGTAAAGACAGTGGAGATAAGGCGGGTGAAACTTTGGAGGCATTTCAAAACTTGGTATCAGGTTGGGCATGAGCTCATATAGGTCAGTGAGCACAGAGCTGAGAGGTTAAGGTGACTGGGTGGGAGGTAGAGTTTGACAATAGGTGAAGTCAGGTTTGTGGAGGTTTAAAAACAGGACCATGGGTAAAATCAAATTTGAAGGCAACAGAAGGATGGGGGATGGCCTTAGCAACAGCTGAATTGAAGATCGTGTCAGAGACAGGTGATATTGCATGGGTGGAAGGAAACAGCAGTGGCAATGCAGAGGAGATGAAACCAGAAAGTCAGGCACACAGAGGATGCTGATGTTGCAAGCCCCTCGTTCAACTCAGGATAGGGAGGGTGACAAAGTCGGTGGTTATAGGGTATGAGGTTTGTGTCTTTGGTCTTCCTGAGAATTACTTGAAGAAATTTTCTATTCATCTATTGATTTAGGGCAGCACGGTGACTCAGTGGTTAGCACTGCTGCCTCACAGCGCCAGGGACCCGGGTTCGATTCCAGCCTTGGGTGGCTGTCTGTGTGGAGTTTGTACATTCTCCCCGTGCCTGAGCTAACAAGGTGTAGAGCTGGATGAACACAGCAGGCCAAGCAGCATCAGAGGAGCAAGAAAGTTGACGCTTCGGGCCTCGGCCCTTCTTCTGAAGAAGGATCTAGGCCCGAAACGTCAGCTTGCCTGCTGTGTTCATCCAGCTCTACACCTTGTTATCTCAGATTCTCCAGCATCTGCAGTTCCTACTATCTCTCTCCCCATGTCTGTGTGGGTTTCCTCCGGGTGCTCTGGTTTCCTCCCACAGTCCAATGATGCATAGGCTAGGTGGATTGGCCATGCTAAATTGCCCATGGTGTTCAGGGATGTGTAGATTGGGGGGGTTATAGGGGAATGGGTCTGGTGGGATGCTGTGAAGTTCTGTGTAGACTTGTTGGGCCGAGGGGCCTGTTTCCACACTGTATGGATTCTATGATCAAATACAGGATGTCAGACCTTTGCAAGACAATTTGCAATTAAGATGCTGTTAACATTATAGCATGCAGTATCTGTGACTGTGTATTGTAAGTTCCTTATTTTTATACTCTCCGTGGAGGAGCTGTCATGATTCTGAACACTTACTGGCACTAGCGGAGGATGATATCGAAATGGCACTTACACTGCATGCAGGTGACAGGTGTTGTGAACTAGCCTATGCGCCTAACCCTTTGGGACCTAGATTTCACTAAACAAAGAGTTTTCCACAGGTTCTATGAAACCTGATCTGAAGTTGCTCAAAAGCATTTCACTGGGGGAGTAAAAGTTAATTGCTAGAGCCCTGGGAATTGCAACCAATAAAATCGAGCACCACCAATCCCGACTCCATTGTAGCAGACATGCTTACTGCTGAATTTTTCTGTGCAATGTTAACTATTTTGCAGCGCACTTTCTGGTTCAGAAAGTTTCAGCTTTGGCGGGACAGATTACTGTCTACCTAAAATAGCAGATGGGTTTAAATTCCTTTTCTGAAGCTGAAATTTCTTGGGTCCAACCCAAGCCATTGAGATGGAATTTCTGCTCACAGCCTCAAACCCACCATAACACTACTATCTTTAGCTAGAGAGTGCCTTGTGCCAGGAATATAACTCAGCATCAGGGGGCTGAGCAGTGCCTGATGTGATTTCTTGGGTCAAATACTTCTACTGGTATGATATGGTCTGAGATCTGATCTGTATTTTAGCTCACATTACATATCACGAAAATCAGATTCTTGTTGAGACAAATGTCTTTTAAAAGTTTTTTACAACCCAAACTATTTATGTTACAGTGGTGTCACAGACTAATGCATAGTCTGGGCTCTGTGCTTACTGTTGTTATTGTACATTGCACACACAAACTGACTGAACAAACTACACTGACTCCACTGCATCGAGACTGAAGACAAGACATGTGCTGTTCATAATGGAAACTCATTTCCTGATGCCACGTAACTGCCTTAAAAGTACACAACTGTCTAGTCTGTGATATATGCAATAACAAAATAACAACTAATTTCTCTTTAAACGGGAGCCATTTTCCAATAAAATGCACAAGGATGCATATGGATTATTTTTATCTACACATTCAGATAACTCCTTGGTGAGTATACCACAAAACTAGATCTAGTCCTCATATAATTATCACAATTTACTTTTGTACCTTCACACCTTGGTGCAATGTCAGTCATTGCAGATGGATATGCATCACTTATCATTGATGTGTGGCTGTTGTCTGGTGTGATATATTCTAATTCTCAGTTGTCATTCTGTGCTGGGTCTGTTGCTTACTGCTTTGCAGGAGTTGACCGTTGCTCAGTACAACGTCACATGACTAAGGCTGCACACAAGACACATCTTTCCACTACCCTGTGTGTTCATGTGGACATTTCAACATCTGATATTTTACCCTGATTTAAATTTGGATAACAGTCTGTACGTTCATTGATCATGCTTTTGTACTATTTTCTCCCTTCTTTTGAACAATGCATCAGAGATATGTGATTGGGTGGTGAAGGTGTCAGAGGGAAAAACTGAATGAATCTCTCTTACAAACGTGAGAGCTGCCAGTGAAGGTAAACCATTACCTTGACAGATACAATATAAATTTAGCATTGCTATCCAAAAATTGTGGTGAGACACTTTATATTTGACTATCATTGATTTTACAATATGAGCAGTGTGTTTTGAGCGATCAGTCAAATGAGGATCGTCAGGAGTAGCATTAGTATGTTGAACAATCCATTTCCTGAACATGTATTGGAAAGAGTAAACTATTGTTCTGTGGACCATTGTCAGACACAATATTTTGAGGTACACCGAATAGCCATTTCATTAGCAATAGTCCCTCTAATTCTTTGGTGTGTGAATGTCCCAAGTCTGTGGGCAGCAACGACTTCTGAAACCGATGTCAATGTATGGGCATGTGTGCAGAAGCTCCGAAGAACCTCATAGGGGGTGGGCAGCTTAGAGGGAACACTGCTCATTAGTGGTGTCTTTGATTTGTTGCCTGGAGAAAGTTGGAGAAATAATCAATCATTCACCAGCATGTAACTGTGTTCTTGGATATGTAAACTATCAGTAGTAACGTTGCGCCAAAGCTCCGAAGGAATGTGGTGTAGAAAGAAAATTCCTTTTAATTGTTGAGGTTTGATGGAAATCCTAAATGTTGTTGTAATCTTTAGTAAGAAATAAATGACTGCTGAGATAGTACATGCACTGCCTATAATTTTCTGAAATTCTCTGGATTGAGGAAAGGTCACAAACCTTTTTGAAATAGTAAATAAGAGTCCGCTATTCAAGAAAGGAGGGAAATAGAAAGCCGGAAACTGCAGGTCAATCTTTTTAACAATCTGCCATAGGGAAAATGCTGGAATGTATTATTAAGAAGGTCAGAGTGGGCAGTTAGAAAAACTCAGTGGAATCAATAAGAGTCAACTTGGTTCTGTGAAGGGGACATAACGTTTGATTAATCGATCGGAGTTCTTTGAAGAAGTCACGAAACATAGATAATGGGGAACCTGTGGATTTGTTAGACTTCCAGAAAGTATTTAAAAAGGTGCCACATCAAAGATTATTATGTAACATTAGAGTCCATGGTATAGGCAGTAACATACTAATTATTTTTATTCATTCAAGGGATGAGGTGGGGTTGCTGGCTAGGCAGCATTTATTGCCCATCCCTAATTGTCTAGAGGGCAGGTAAGAGTCAATTACATTGCTGTGGGTCTGGAGTCACATGTAGGCCAGACCAGGTAAGGATGGCAGTTTCCTTCCCTAAAGGGCATTAGTGAACCAGATGAGTTTTTCCTGACAATCAGCAACAGATTTATGATCATCATTAGATTCTTAATTCCAGATATTTACTAAATTCAAATTCCACCATGCCAGGATTTGAACCCAGGTCCGCAGAATATTACCTGGTTCTCTGGATTAACAGTCTCATGATAATACCAGTAGGCCATCACCTCCCCAATGCTAATAGGGATAGAGGAATAATTAGTTAGTTCTAAACATAGATTAGGCATAAATAGGTCATTATCAGATTGACAAGATACGACAGTGGACTGTACCAGGGTCAGTCTTAAGACTCAACTTTAGACAATTCATAATTTAATTAATGACTTAGGTGAAGGAACTAAATGTATAGCAGCTACATTTTCTGATGACACAAGTAGAAGTAGGAAGGTAAGTTGTGAAGAAGACATAAGGAGACTAGAAAGGAATATAGATAGGTTAAATATGTTGGGAAACTTTTGTCAGATGGAGTATACTGTAGGTAAATGTAAATTTGGAAGCAAGATTGTAAAGGAGCGTGATTAAATAAAGGGACAGAGAATGTTGAACTCTGATACACAAAGGGATCAGGGTGTCCTGGCCCATAAATCACATAATTAGCATGCAGAAACAGCAAATAATTAAGAAGGCAAATGGAATTTTTTTACTGTAAGGCATTTGGGATATCAAAGAATATAAAATATATAAGTTGTAGGCTAAATGTGAAATATAAAAGTACAAAAGAATGTAAAATACAAATATATAAAAACCCCTATGTTTTGCTATAGTTGTACAGATCGTTGGTGAGACCACATCTGGACTACTATGTATATTTTCTGTCTAATTATTTAAAAAATGATTTAAGTGCATTTAGGAAGATTCACTTGACTGATATCTGGGACGGATGGTTACGTTATAATGAAACATTGGACAGGTTGGGCCTGTTCTCATTGGATTTTGGCAGAACACAAATGATCCAATTGGAGCATTTAAGATCCTGAGGGCACTTGATAGAGTCGATACTGAAAGGAAGCTTTCCCCTTGTGCAAGACACTAGGACATGGGACATACCTTAGGAGTAAGGGGTCTTGTATTCAAAACTAAAGTGAGAGAAGTTTTTTTTTCATTCAGAAATTCATTTTGAAACTCTCTTCCCCGGAAAGTGATGGAGTCAGGGTTGTTGAGTATTTCTAAGACAGAGATAGATACATTGTTGAGTAATAAGTGAGTTAAAGGTTATTAGGGCAGGCAGAAGTATAGTGCCATGGCTACAATCAGATCATTCATTATCTTATTGAATGGCAGAGTATGATTGAGGCGTAGGATAGCCTACTCCTGCTAACGACTGAGCCACCGTGCCGCCCCTAATTTTACACTCTTGTGAAGCACTTTGGGATGCTGCAGCATGTCAAAAGTGCGATATAAATACTCATTTTTGCTATGCACTGTCAAAGTGATTGAAAATTAAAGGGTTTTGCCTTGACAGTCTGGAGGTGTTGCCTTCAGGGAGAGAGATTTTTCAGCTGGCTAATGGAGCACTCAAATCTTTCAGAGGGAGAAAGTAATTGAAAAATGAATGAACAAAATCTTTTCGACCATAAAATGCTTTAAAACTGGTAAGTGTTTATTCTGCAAGACATTGCTTCAGTTGCTTATTAGCTCTTTGCCATCATTTACTACATTCACCCTCTAAGAGGGCATTTATCATTGGAGATTAGCCAATCCCTCAATGTTACATCTTTTCAAGAACAGGGCAGGATTGATGTTGGGAGTTAATTGAGACTTCCACAAGTATGACTCCTGAGGCCGAGATAGTAGGAACTGCAGATGCTGGAGAATCCGAGACAACAAGGTGCAGGGCTGGATGAACACAGCAGGCCAAGCAGCATCATAGGAGCAGAGAGGCTGACGTTTCGGGCCGAGACCCTTCATCAGAAAAGGGGGAGGGGAAGAGGGTTCTGAAATAAATAGGGAGAGAGTGGGAGGCGGATAGAAGAGGGATAGAGGAGAGGATAGGTGGAGAGGAAACAAACAGGTCGAAGAGGCGGGGATGGAGCCAGTAAAGGTGAGTGTAGGTAGGGAGTTAGGAAGGGGATAGGTCAGTCCAGGGAGGACGGACAGGTCAAGGGGGCGGGATGAGGTTGGTCGGTAGGAGATGGAGGTGCGGCTTGAGGTGGGAGGAGGGGTTAGGTGGGAGGAAGAACAGGTTAGGGAGGCAGGGACGAGCTGGACTGGTTTTGGGATGCGGTAGGGGGAGGGGAGATTTTGAAACTTGTGAAATCC
>NC_063339.1:30465497-30475654 GCF_021869965.1 Rhincodon typus | reverse complement strand
ACTGTGGATCTGTAGGAGTTATCTGGATCAATATCCATAAAGCCAGACATATTTCAAGTCATTCAAGTTGAAGCACTTGTGTCCTCTGTCCTGGAGAGACCAATTTGAAGCTATTCAAACTAGATTATAAAATTCTTGACTAAACATTAGTTTTCTTCTTAAAATGACATCATTTTTTTTGACAGCAGGCTGCAAGGATTGTAAGGACTGACATTTTCAGCTGTCTGCTTTTCTGGGTTAGGCAAAATTAATTTGTATCATACTCAGACACATCAATAATATGCAAAATAAGGGCTTAAGCAAAATTAAAAGTTTAAGAAATCACGCACTCCAAAATAACATGATTATATTGATTTCACACTGCTCATTGTGTTGTGGTATGGCTCACAGTTAGCCTGCCAATACACTTTTAGGAGATATGCTTATATCATCACTGTATCAGAATTGAGGGTATAAAGGTCTCAGACTCCATCTTAACTGGGATCACATGAAGCATGACATGCTGACGGAAGCAAGCTGCTCTGTAACCGAATAGCTTAATCTCAACCTAGACACTTCTGTGTCTGTGATTGTAATATTTGCATTTGGGTGAGCTATCATAAATGTCTGTTGGACATTTCAGTGCCACGTTATCAAAGTCTGAGTTTCTCATGTCATGAGGGATATCATAAGCACTGTTGCATCGGGTAAAGATAGATTACTGATGGCAAAAATACTGATTTTTGTTATTAATGTTGCCATTCTTAACACTGGTTGCCATTTATGAAGAAACAACTCCAAAATCTCATTGACATATATTTGGTGATCTCATTGAAGTTCAACTAGACAATAGCCATGGTCATCAAAGAAATTGAGCAATTGGCATCATCAACTGCTGTGAGTACAAATCTGTAGACAGGCATTGGCCAACCAAAAGACGCAGTTATTTCCTTTCTAATTAAAATCTAAACTCTTTCAAGTTATAAGATCTGCTACATTTTTTGTTAACAAAGTGCCTGAAGTCCCAATTTAACAGCAGCCAAATGCTCAAGAGAGCATATCCATAAAACTATCCAGAAAAGAATATAGCTAAAAAAGCCCACAATAAACAGCTTTTATTTACACTAAGAAGGCTTACCTGTGTCCAAAGGTCAGCTTGTTTTGGCATTTTCTTTCTTCAGTTTATTCCTTTTTCAGTTGATTCAAAATTAAAGGGAAGCATGCATGATGTCACCAATCCTTATTTGGAATGAACACCATCGACAGACTGAAACTTGCAATCACAAGCCCATATTTCCTGACCTTCAAGGCTATATTTCTTAAAAGGTTAAAAGGACCAAGGTGAGTAGAGAAGTAACAACAATGAAAATAGTGGAAAACAGATACAAAATTGGGAGTAAAATAAAAGAATAAAAATAAACAGACCCTGCACTCCACTTTTGAAAAAACTCAAAGACCTTCAAAGGGAAATGGAAAGCATACACTTAATTATGAAATATAGGTCCAGTGCAATTATATTTTTCATGAATTACAACTTGGCAAATAATTTTTGCAGATTTTATTTTATTTATTCACGGGATGGTCTGTACTTGCTCTTATTTCTTATGTTCTTATATCATCTGTACTTCAAGTACCATTGGAGATTTGTTTTCTATGGAGCTTCGCTGGAGGAAAGTTGCAGGAACATAATGATGTTTCTGGAGGATAGAAATCACACACTCTTGTATGTGCTCAGGCTCATCCAGATTTGCTTTCTTAATCTGAAACATAAATTAAAGCATAAGTTGAGAAGATAGATTTTAGTTAGTTCACCACTATCCTGAGAGAAATAAAGAAAAGTTTAAGACAGAAACAACATGCACAACTGCTTCTAACATATGATCTGGGCTTCACTGATGTACGGGCTGTGGATTTGTAGTCTAGGCTATAACTTGTGGGAACATGGCCAATTGCAACTTTGATCATGAAGGAGAAAAACATTCCATTCCTAAGCTAAGAAGACAGGGCAAAATGGACCATTTATTTTCTGCAGCCCTATCAATACAGTTGTATAGTTAGCTGACAAATGAAGCACTCACAGTGAGAAAAGCCAACAATTTTAGTTTGTCTAGTCTCCAAGATTAAGCATACTTTTCATGTCAAAACCGTCTAACTAGAACCCCAGTGGAAAATTGTCTAAACTTACTAGGTGAATGCAAGTGCTAGTCCAGAGGGACAGAGTCTTCAACCATCTGGATAGGAAGCAGCTGTTCCAACACCTGTTCCAGTGGGTCATTTGACAGAATTAAAAATACTGCATTGTTCAGGGTTGTGTTAAAATTAAATATGATGCTCTAAGCAATGTTTTACACCATTCTTCAAATTAAAACTGGCTTCTTCAACATTTCAACCTTTTCACTTTAAAATTATTAACACTACAACCCTAAGGTTAAAATTTGATAAAATAATATTTAATTCCCTAACTTTACTATTCTTCCTCTTAATAAAACTGATCATTCTTCAACAATTATTAAATTATCCAAATAATGCAAGGTGTAAATAAGTAGGTTTCCCTTTGTGTTGCTTAGGGGCGGGTCAAAACTTGGTGCCCAATTTCTGATGCTTATCACAAAGATAATTAAATGTAACAACGTTTCACCTATACCATAGAAGCTTGTTTACTGGAACAATTGTCTGGATGTAACTGTTCCAAAATGGGCATGATACCGTTACATAATGCATATCAACCCCCAATCTCCGCGCTGCCCCACCCCTGGCATTGGTGAAAGAGTCATGCCAGTTCTCTGATAATATGGAAGTCACGTGGGTGCTGACTTTGGTGTCCTGACTGCCATTTTGGATTCATTAATTAACATGGCATGGAGCTTGTTAACAACACAATCATTTGTAATTTTTCACTGTCTACTGCATCTTTTGGACACCAGTTGTGAAAATGTTTGGGAGTCTTTTACATAATGCATAAGAGCAATAGAAAAAAACCTGCCACCAGGACCAAGGTTTGAAAGTACAAGCAGATTCTGATAAGGAAGTTGTAATATCTATATGCTTTTTTGCTGGCTTTATTAACATGCTTTCCTCACTTCAATATTTATAAGAGTAGGGGGCCTTTAAAATACTTGGCAAAACTGACTTTCTGTTGGTAGTATTATTCCTCTGTCACATTATGTCCTGGCCTATGGTGTCTATGGGCTGCAAAGTTTCCCCTTGGGCCATAGTTTATCAGAACTAACTTGTTATGCATTCACAGCAAGATTTGGTTCATATTCCACTGTGAATGTAAATTCAACAAAAAATCAACACTATTATTTATATAGTAATTCAAAGGCATAAGGACTGTTTATATTGTAGCATCTATAATCTGGCATGCAAATCATAACATTGGCCCTGATAACAACTGCAAGGTTGGAAGGGAGCAAGGGGAAGGAATTATGAAAGGAAGTAAAACCATAAGATGTAGGAACAGATATAGCCCATTCAGTCCATCAGGTCTGATCCATCTTTCAATGAGATCATGACTGATCTGATAATCACAAACTTCATTTTCCTGCTCTTTCTCCATAACCCTTACTGATCTATCTCAGTGTTGAATATACTTAACAGCTAAACATCTACAGCCCTCTGTAATAAAGAGTTTCACAGATTTACTAGCCTCTGAAAGAAAATTTAAAAAACAGTCCTCATCTCTGTCTCAAATGGCTGACCCCCTATTATGAGATAATGCCCACTGCTCCTAGACTCTTCCAAAAATGGAAACAACCTCTCTCCATCTAATCAACCTAGCTCTCTTAAGAAGTTTATATAATTCAATAAATCTCCCCTTATTCTTCTAAGCTCAAATAAGTACAGGCCCAAACTTCTCAACATCTCTTCATTAGAAAATCTCTCCACACCTCGGTTCATCCTAGTGAACCATAAGCATCTTTTGGATTTATAATTGCCTTTCTTCCTACCAGATAGTCATTAATTGCCCATTCAATGCTTAAATGGACATGCTCATTGGGTGGATGTAGTGGGAGTAGATGCCTCAGGCTCTATACATTCACTAAAGCCCAGATAAAACAAGGTTAAATGTGACCAATATGTTGCAACAAAATTGGGTTTACACGTGTAAAAGAAAACCAAAAAAAAAATGCTGGAAATCAGAAACAAAAGCAGAGCTGGAAAATCTCAGAAAGTCTGGCAGCATCTTTGGAGACAAAGCAGAGTTAATGTTTTGGGTCCTTTGACCGTTCAATGTAAATGTACCAATCACACAACAATAATTGATGCTATAATAATCTGGGTTCTTTATTTGTAACTAAAAGTATAAAAAAACAGAGTTAACTGGAAATAAGTGTTTCTAATTCTGCTGTTCGGAGACTGTCTAGAAGTCATGAACTAATTAAAGGTATATTCACCTCATATCATATCTCAAAATCTCCTTTTTTTTTCCAAGCAAAGATTTACCTTTAAAGAATCAACAATTTCTGTGACAGCAAAACAAAATAACATTATGTCTGAGTGAACCATTAAACAAAGCAAAGCATTTACAAGTATCTGAAACATCAGTGGTTTGCTTGTCTGTTCCATCTTAGCCATTGTGATCTTTGCAGGAGGCTGCTGTACAATTTCAGAATGTTGGTTAGGGATCCTTTGCTTGTGTTCTGTTTTAGATTGTGCTCTGTTTGCAATCGTGTTACACAATGTTTCTGATTGTGGTATTGTTCTGATTTAACAAGTTTTGTGCATTGTCATGCTGCTTGGTATTCATATTTGACATGTTCTTAGTTCTGATCATATGAGCAGTTTTGGTCCCGTTATTTAGAGAAAGAATAAATTCCTTGGAGGCAGTACAGAGAAGGTCCACCAAGATGTTCCCTGGTATGGAGAGATTGTCTTATGAATAAAGGTTAAACAGTTTGGGACTCTACTGACTGGAGAATAGAAGAATGAGAGGTGATCTCATTGAAACATATATGATTCTTAAGTAAATGGTGAGAAGATGTTTCCCCTGATGCGAGAGTAGAGGACCAGAGGGCATAGTCTCAGAATAAATGGCCGTCAATTTATGACTGAGATGAAGAGGAATTTATTCGCTCAAAGGATTGTGAGTTTTTGGAACTTCTTGCCACAGTGAGTTGTGTGGGTTGGAGACCTTGTGTGCATTTATGGCTGAAATAAATAGATTCTTGATCAGTCAGGGAATCAAGGGTAATGTAGAAAATGCAGGAAGGTGAGTGTGGGGAATGTTGAATCTGCCATGATTCTATTGAATGGTGGAGCAGGCTCGAGGGGCCAAATGCCCTACTCTTAATATTTAGGGTCATAGAGTCAGAGTAGTAAAGCATGGAAACAGGCCCTTCAGCCCAAAATGGTCCATGCTGACCACAGTGCTCACTCAGCTAGTTCCAATTGCCCGCATTTGGTCCATATCCTTATAAACTGTTCCCATCCATGTACCTATCCAGAGATAGTAAGAACTGCCGATGCTGGAGTCTGAGATAACACAGTGTGGAGCTGGCCTGCTATGTTCCTCCAGCTCCATACTGTGTTATCATGTACCTATCCAAATGTTTTTTAAATGTTGCTATTGTACCTGCCTCAGCCACTTTCTCTGGCAGCCCATTCCACTTTCTGATGAAGAGGTTGCCCCTTCTTAAATCTTTGCCCTCTGATCTTAAACTTATGCCCTCTAGTTTTCAATTCCACATGCCTGGAGAAAAGACAATATGCATTCATCCTATCTATGCCCCTCATGATTTTCTACACCTCAATAAGGTCACCTCTTGTTCTCCTATGTTCCAAGGAATAGAGTCCTATCCTGGCCAACCTCTCTCTGTAACTAAGGCCTACTAGTCCTGGAAACATCCTCATAAATCTTCTTTGCACACTTTCCAGTTCAATTATGTCTTTCCTATAACAGGATGACCAAAACTGTACACAATACTCCAAGTGCGGCCTCACCAATGACTTATGCAACTGTAACATAATGTCCCAACTCCTATATTAATGTCTCAATCGATGAAGGCCAGTATGCTAAATGCCTTCTTCATCACCCTGTCCAGCTGTGACGTCACTTTCAACAAATTGTGCACTTGTACTCCTAGGTCCCTCTGTTCCACAACATGTGTTAGGATCTTACCATTTACTGTATAAGTCCTACCTTGGTTTGACTTTCCAAAGTCACACTTATCTGTATTGAATTGCATTTGCCAATCCTCAGCCCACTTCCCCATCTGATCAAGATCTCTCTTTAATTTTTGATAACCTTCTTCGCCATCAACGATACCTCATAATTTTGTATTATCCACAAAATTATAATCATGCCTTGTACATTTGTTCTGGTCTTATGATCTTATGCTGGGGATTTCTGTGGAGTTTAGATGCGATCAGTTGGGTGTTATACTCAAACACTCAGCTGATGCCATTAAAGTAGTCCTCAAGAAAAACTCTCAAAAAGAAAACTGCCTTGATTTAAATGAAAGAGATTGCAAGAACCTGATCTACAAAGGAATCTGGGTGTTCTGGTACATGAATCACAGCATGTTAACATGTAGATGTAGCAAGTTATTAGGAAGGCAAGTGGAATATAAACATAGGAAAGCTTTACTGCAACTGTACAGGGCCTTCATGAGATTACATTTGAACTATTGCTTATAATTTTGCTCTCCCTCTTTAAAAAAGTGATATAATTGTGTTAGATGCATTTCATAAAGGTTAGTAACTGATGCTGGAGTGAACAGAAACCTCTTAATAGGTTTCTTCTGGCTTTTAGGAGATGTTACTGGATAGGTTCTTCTATCCATTTGCAGTCTGCAGCATTTTAACTTCTCCCTGACACCTGCAAGGTCTGTAAACAGTAGCAATGGAATCCCACTTGTCCCTGAATTCTGCTTAAAGTTAGAAATTCCAAAGTAATCTATTTATTTTATGTTCCTGCTGAAATTTTGCAGTAGTTAAGCCTTAAGGCTTGTGTATTTCTCAGTCAAGTCACCAAAATCATCTGTCACCATTACTAAACATATTAATCATTCAACAAGGAGCGGTTAAAACAATAATGTGAGTCCCTTATTTGAAGATAAAACTATACCACAGATTGAGCTAACTGAGAATTTATCTGATCTTTATTTCCGCTGTTTATAGACTGAGTACAAATCACAGAACTAATATGCCATATCCTGTGGAATTGGTAATGATTGACAACAGTTTAAAATACACCTCCTTAAAGGTACATTTATGCCATAGCACAGCAAAAGGCACAAGATCTGCCTAACAGCTTTAACTGGGTACTCTTCCCATTAACCCCCTATGTTTACAGCAAAGTTGCTTTTTTATTGCTTACAAAGAAGAATTGTCCATATTGTATTAACTTGAATAACCCTTGAACTATGCATCAGGACAATGAATAATCTTACATGGGATGATCAATAAAATAGAGTTCAATTGATGGACATTATACATTTGAGAGACATGATCAAGACTGGGTCAACAAGCTGAATTTTGCAGAGCATACAGATGATTTGGGGGGTTGTTCAGACTTTTTTATTTTTGTTTTACTTTTGTCACTTTTTTATTCTAGGAAACACTGATAGAAGCCTTGAAATTTGGCTTAACTGCACAATGCTTCCAAAATTCACTGCTGCAGACGAATGGTCAACAGTCAACCACTGAAGACTATGGAGGGAAGGAACATTTTCAAAGTGTCTGACCACAGGTCCATTGCTGTGAAAAACTATTCGGAGACTTGGTGATGTCTGTGCCAAAGGTCGCCTGACCATTTTAGAGTCTTGACAAATTTGAAGTGACTGTGCCCATTATGAAGTTACATAGTAAAGCATTACAAAGTTACAATTCTTCCTTTCTTCCTCCATATATATATCTACAAAGTATTTTCCTTCTATTCAATAAAATTATCTTTCTTTATTCCTTCTTCTCATATATATTATTATTTTAAAACTAATTTGTAATCATTATATTCAACAAAATTGTTGGTCCAACATAAAAACATAAGAACCAGGAGCAGGAGTAGGCTATCCAACCCATTGAGCCTGCTCCACCATTCAATAAAATCATGGCTGATCTTATTGTGGACTCAGCTCCACTTACCTACTCTCTCACCATATCTCTTAATTCCTTTACTGTTCAAAAGTCCATCTATATTGAGAAGCTCCTTCTCAACTCAGTCCTAAATCTGGTCCCCCTTATTTTGAGGCTATGTCCCCTAGTTTTAGTTTCACCCACCAGTGGAAAGAAATTTGCTGCTTCTATTGTATCTATTCTCTTCATAACTTTATATGTTTCCATAAAATCCACCCTCATTCTTCTGATTTCCAATAAATATAGCCCCAGTCTACTCAATCTCTCCTCATTGAATCAGAGTCATAGAGTCATACAGCACGGAAACAGACTTTTTGGTCCAACCAGTCCATGCCGAACATAATCCCAAACTAACTTAGTTCCACCTGCCTGCTCCTGGCCCATAACCTTCCAAACCTTCCATAATTCAACAGTCTCAACTCTGGAATCAACCTAGTGAATACTCACAGTTATTGTCACTGTCTCCTGTTATAGTTGCAGTAAGCTCCAAACCTAAGAGAGATTCTGCAGACTCTCTTATGCTATGTTATTGTAGTCTCAATGTGGGAAAAAAAGCAACAGTCCACAGAGACACTGGCAGAAAAATCAAGGCAAAAGGCAAAGTTGCAAATAAATATTGTGGAGGTCATTACATGATATGAAAGAAAGTATGTTCAGCGTGGGAAAAACAGTATCTTAACTGTAATCTAAACTATTTTGCACACTAGTGTTTGACTAGGAAGAAGATAAACAAGACTATCGAGCTTCTAGAGACAATTGACACAGCGACGTTGGGATGAGGAGTCTGACAAATCCAGTGTCAGATTTGGAAAATTAAATCAAATCTTAGAGCTTGTTGGAATCTTCAAATCTCAAGCAGAAAAATGGCTTGTAATTAATGCAATGTAGACATCAAACAATCTGATGTGCCAGATAGACTCTAGTGCTTCCTGTAACCTTGAGCTTCATGGATTTTTATAGAATTATGCCAGAAGGTGATCCAAAAGTGAAATGCCCAAAGGTAAAATTGAGACTCTGGGGCATTCTGATGCTCACCCAAGAGGACAAATTAAACTGAGGGCCCAATACTATGCCAAGTTGGAAAAACCTGAAATTCCAAATAATTGGCACAAAGGTAAAGCCACTCTTTTCAGAAAAAACTGGTCAATAGCTTGAACTGGAAAACATAAAATGTTCAGAAGAGAGTTGCAGTATTTTGTAGGTCACATCGACTGATGAACAGACAGACAAACAGCTTGAGAAAGAAAGAGTTCAATTGCAGGAACACAAACAAAATTTGATTCCCAAGTAAAGAAAAAGGCAAATATTGCTGTGTCAAACACTTCAATTAAAGGAAAATGGTGCCTAAGGCCACAGTGTAAAGCAGCTGAGAAGATTTTGAACAAGAACCAAAGAGTACATCAATCCAACTCGCACAGGTTGAGGAAAAGCTGACAACATGAATCACACCATGTGTGCATACTGACAAAGCAGGGACAATCTTCATTAACTATTTTTGCTCATGTGTGAAAACAATTGTTTACTCAATGGTTAACTTGACTAACTCAGTGTAAATTTTAGTGTATGCAATTATTTTTTCATTTTTTTATTTTTAAAATTTTTTATTTTTTCAAGGGTGATGTTTGAATGGAAGTTGTACTGATCTGCTTCCTGGTTTGCAGTTGATTTGTGGTGCCTATAATGATGCAATAACACAAGCAGCTACCTTACAACCAGTTTAATAAAGATGTAGTGCACGCAGGAGTACAATTCATTATGGTGCTCACCCCATCCCTAGAACATTGACAGACAACAGTCACTCATCTCCCCTCGTACCACAGACAGCTCTCACCCCCTGCTCCAGTATCACAGACAGCTCTCACCCCCTGCCCCAGTACCACAGACAGCTGTTACCTCTTCCCCCAGCACCACAGACATCTGTTACGCCCTCCCCCAGTACCACACAAAGCTCTCAGTCTCTTCTCCAATACCACAGACAGCTCTCACCCCCTGCCCCAGTACCACAGACAACGGTTACCCCCTCCCCTAGTACCACAATCAGCTCTTACCCATCTCCCCCAGCACCACAGACAGCTCTCAGCCCCTTCCCCAGTCCCACAGAC
>NC_063339.1:30458967-30465487 GCF_021869965.1 Rhincodon typus | reverse complement strand
ACAGCTCTCAGCCTCTTCCCCAGTCCCACAGACAGCTCTCAGCCTCTTCCCCAGTCCCACACACAGCTCTCAGCCTCTTCCCCAGTCCCACAAAGAGCTCTCAGCCTCTTCCCCAGCCCCACAGACAGCAATCCCCACATTCTCCCCCTCCCCACCCCCACTCCCTCATACAGTCGGAATTTTATGATTCTGAGCCTGTAAGCGGTGACCACACTGAAAGTTCAGTGGTCTTCCTCCAAATTCATACAAAGTTCCATTTAAGATCAACAAACTCAACATCGTCCTGTTCTGCATCACTCACTCAAACTGCTTAGATTCATCTAAGCCATCGCATACTGATCAACATTGCTGTGCTGGCCCTTCATATGCCTTTACAGTGTTTCAAGTTGAAATAGCATGACAGAGCAGGATACCCATTACCTAGTTCTAGGCATCCACATCATTACCAGAATTCCCTAGTAATTGTATTTACCTAAAGCCCATATCAATATTGTCACTGAATGCATTTCTGCCAGAAAGTGAATGACAGTCGGGAGGGGAGCAATGTATTGGGTGATAATGTAGGAAGAAGCCAGTGAGCCAACAGGTCTGGATGTGTTTTAAGCAGAAGGTAGGTAACCTTATGACAGTTGATTGCTTCAAGGCTGGTTACTATGAATCAAATTAGCTGAAAAATTTAGTGGCTCCCAAGAAGATGGAGCTATCATCAAGACCCCTAGGTCAGAGAATGTGTCTCATTTAAGATCATTCTTGGGACATGTAAATTACTCTGGCAAGTTCGCATTTGATCTGGTAACAGTGCAGAAACCACTGCATTGGTAGCTGGGGAAAGGGCGGTTGTGTTAATGGACCCAGGCATGTAAAGAGGCTTATGGGAGGCAAAGCAAACCCAAAAATATCAGAAGTTTTGACTTATTTTGACCCGAAGCTGCCACTGCATTTGGAGTGTCACGCTTCGCCTTGTGGGGTTGATGCTATATTGTCACACATCCGGCTGAAAGGAGAGGAAAGGCCCATTGCATTCACATCGAGGTCACTAATAAAGATGGAGGAGAAGTACGCCCAAAGGAAAAGGAAGATTTGGGCACCGTGTTCAGTGTTAAGAAGTTCACCCATTTCCTTTATAGCGGGCACTTGTGCTACTGACTGAAAAAAGGCCACTAATTTCCATTTACGGCTAAATACAGGGATACCATCAGTAGTGGCAGTACACCTGCAGAAACTGGGGCTGGCTTACAGCCGTCTTACAGGAAATCTGTTATAGACAGGTAGAGGAGCACGGCAAGCCCTGTGAAAGCTGTCACTACTGGGGAATGCAATTGTTTCCGATTAGAGCCAGAAAATTATGTACTTTTCCCAGGAAGACGAGGTAAGGGAGTGTCAGTGAGTCAGGTGCGGAATGCTACCTGGTTTTGAGCTGAGTGGTGGACTTGAAACTACCCAGAATTACACCCTTATCTGTCCTTGAGGTGAGAACTGTCCATAACAGATGGGTGTTTAATGTGGGGAATGAGTGTTGTTATCCTTCCCCAATTAAGAGGAAAGGTGATGGAAAAAGTGCACCGAGGGCAGTCTGGCATTGTGCAAGTGAAAGAAATAGCCAGGAGCAACTTTGGGTGGCTGAATGTAGACTTCCAGATTGAGGAGAAAGCAAGGTGATGTGAATCCTGTCCATTAGAAAGGAAAGCACCACCATTATCACTTCTTCACCTTTGAGAGTGGCCTCAATTACTATGGCAGCAGATTCATGTCAATTTCATGGGACCAGTAGAGGATCAGATGGTACCAGTGCTCATGGATGCCCACTCCAAGTAGCCTGAGGTGGCGGTCATGAAGTTGGTATCAGCGGGAGCAAGAGTAGACTGACTGGATGAAATATTTACCAGGTTCAGGACCCCTAGACAAGTCATGGAGTGATAATGGCCCACAGTTTGTGGCACAAGAGTTTGAGTAGTACCGGGAAAATCATGTGGCATTGGCTCCGTGCCATCCTGTGACAATGACCAAGTGGAAAGATTTGTACAAGCCTTGAAGCAGGTCTTAAAAGCCTCACAAGGGGAGGGATTGCTGGGATGGTGACCCAACAAGTTCATCAACTCGTACAGGAACACACCACAAAACCCTGATCCAATGCTCTCCACTGAACCTAATTTCAACCACCAGCTGAAGAACCATGTTTGACTTACTGCAGCAGGACAGCAGGAAGAGACCAGAGAGGTTGTAGAGTGAAATCAAGATGGACATATTGCCAGAAGCACAGCAAGCCCTGTGAAAGCTTTCACTACTGGGAAACACAGTTGTTTCCAACTGGAAGTTGAAAATTATGTACTTTTCCCAGGAAGACAAGGTACAGGAGTGCCAGAGTCAGTGAGTCAGGTGCGGAATGCTACCTGGTTTTGAGCTGAGTAGTAGACTTGAAACTGCCCAGAATTACACCCTTATCTGTCCTTGATGTGGGAACTGTCCATATCAGACAAGGATATTCCAAAGACGTGAGACTGTGTTGGCCAAAAATTATTTGTCTGGGGAAGAATGGATCCCAGTGGTAGTGTGGTCAAATAGGACCATTGTCATATACAGCACAGACCAGGGATGAACTGATCTGAAGGAGACACGCGGAACGGGTGGTAACCATACGTCACCAAAGGGGCGGGGGGGGAAGTCCCTCAAAACACCGAGACAGTTCAGATGGAACCAGGGTTTTGACTGAGTCACGTGTCTCTGAGAGAGTGTTGGCCATACCTAGGGAGGAGTCAACAGCTGTGTCACAGGGCAACAACGGGCTGGGAGGGATGTATCTGTGGAATGGCAGGAACATTTAGAAATCCGAGAGACTGCATCAGAAAAGGTTTCTGAGATGAGGAAATGGTCTTCTAGAAGCCACCATCCCCCGAGAGACTGATCACGGCGATGTACACTACAGAAGCAGTGGCTTCCATGGGATTTGGTGGATGGTTGTCCTCCCATGTTGTCCATGCTTTTGTAAATATTCCTGACTAGACAGATATGGTGGCTATGATGCCTGCATAATATTTACAATTGTGCATATACGCTTGTTAATGGGAGATTTTGAAATAAAGGAGGACTGGTGTGGTGTATGTAGTTGTGTGCATGCTGCCCCTTTAAGAGAGTGGGTCAGGTGACCTGGAAAGCTGAGCTTGGGGCAGTGCAGGTCCAACAGTGTAGGTGTAAAGACATGTGATAATAAACTATTCCCAGTTCCAGTTTCTGTAGACCTGCCTTGTGGTCTTTTTATAATTTATAATTAGATCGAAATGTGTCATCTGTGATTTCCAGACAAGGAACACAGCCAGTTATTTGCCACAAACTTCTAATACTAGACTCTCTTTCTTTCCCAGGTCACAATTATAATGGCTTTGCTAATGTGACAAATTTACTCCTGCTCTCTTGTTGTTTAAAATAATATCTTTAAATTGATATATTAAAGTGATTTTACACAAAATTATGGGCTGGATTAATGGTACAATATGCTATTAGATTCACTGCATTGATTTTCCAGATCAGAGGGACAATGATGTTACTGTAACTTTCATTTGCTGGTTAGGATTTCTGCCGTAATCCTTAATCATTTTCAGAATGGGGTCATTAGTTTGATGTCCAGCATGATTTTCACTGCCAAGATAGCATGGGTATTAACAACACAAAAAACATGGACAGATCTGCAGGGCACAGTCTACCTCTAAGGACAATAAGGGCTTTGATGTTGTAAGACTCAGCAGAGATTTAAACCTGGTGAAGGTTGGATTAAAGGGAAATGGGTTAGGATGCCTCACTGTTCCCTTTTTCTGAAACTTTTCTTGTTATTTTGGGTAAGCTAGAAAAGAAAAATGCAGCCACAATCACCAACGGCACAAATACTGGCCAGTTCATTTTACACTTGCTGTGCTCTTTTCCTCTGTCATCCTTTACACCATCATTGCTTGAAGTGATTCTAACTGACACACACTGTTGAACCGGAATCTGACTCTATCTGATATCCACAAAGGTGCATATTTTCCAGCAGAGTTTTACGGATAGGAATTATAAGTAAGAAACTTAATTGGTTTTCTCACTCGCTGAAGGCACACCTTCCTGATCTGCATGGCATGATAACACACATTCTCCTGGGTGGGGGATAACATTTTTCAGAAAGCACATAGCAACTTGCCAGAACGGTCAAAACAAGAGGACAGGTTGTAATTAATAATGAGCTAGCTGGCTGCAGGTGGAAACAGAATTTCTGACAGCTCCAGGTCACTAAAATATTGGAAAGCCTGCTGGCTTCCTGGTCAGAAGAAGGTAGGTCCATGGGGGAGCGAGACTGATAGGCTGGAGTGTTAAGTGGCCCAGATGTATCATGTAGAGGTATTTATTATATTCGCTTTAAATCCCATAAAACAAAGTTTCTGCCAGTTCCTTTTTGACTCAACTAGCAGCTGAGACTAGCTGGACCATGATCAGTGCAATTCCAAAAAAATGCATTGATATTCAATTTCAATTGAATTAAACATTTAAATCTACTTTGCATCCTCTTGGATAGTCACCCAGGCTGCCGGTTCGGAAGACCCCAACACAATGGAGCTGGTCACCGTGAAATTGGGACTAGGGTGACCTGTGAGTCTACGCTATTTTTAAGATGTTAACAGTCCATTTTCATTGAGTGATAGAATGTAAAATTGGTTACAGTATTTTTACCAATATAAATTGGTGGTTGTTCAAATTAAGAGCATCTTAGGAGGAGATTTTACTTAGCAATGAATTAGAGGAGGTCGCAAGTTTATAGGGAGAGCGCAAACTAATCATATAAATTTTAGATTTCTGGCTCTTTGCTGAAACAATGGAGCTATAAGCCTTTGTGGTTCTATTAAACATTTATATGTGAAACCCTTCAGGATATTGTTAACAAAGCTGGGGATTCACATGTCACAGTTTTTATAGAGACAGTTATGGAGAGTGGCATTCAGATGAGTATCAACAGGAGACAATGCTGTCATTCTGGACACAATTATTAGAAGCGGATATGTTAGTCAATACTGCAGTTGTTGATTGCAGTCAGTCTGCCATCAGTGTTCATGAGTTTAGCCACAAGTGAACAATGAATGATACTGAAAAACTCCAGACCCCGACACATAGGCTATACGGCAGAGGGGAGAGAGAGAGAGAGAGAGAAAGAGAGAGACAGTGCTTGATTAAGTGGTTCAGTTCCACTGAGAAGTTCCGTAGATTAAAGAGGTAGAAACCATAGATTTTTTGGGAGAGCCGTAAAATGTGGAAATGACAACTGGAAATCATAGTGCAACACAATTAATGGGATTTGTAAACGCGCTCAAAGGTTAATGATTGAACAATGCAAACAATGACAGAGTTCATCCAAGCAGCAATATCTTCAAGGTTATCAATCAATTATTAATTATGATTATTGATTAGCAAGTCTTAGGAATTGTAGTATCCCATCCAATTATTGTACAACAATGGTGATATGCTGTTACTTTCGTGATGTCAACACATTAAATCAGCACAGGCAGTGACCATCAAGTGCAGTTACCATCCTAATTTGTGATGATTACTACAGATTACTCCTACCTCAGCTGGTATTTTAGACACAATAGCCTAGAACGTACATCTGCATCATCGCTGTTTTCATGCCTAGCAATGTTGCATCAAATTCCCGAGTCTCTTGTTTTAATCTATTTGGATGAGAGTTCTGCAGATGCATCTGTGGAACTTTCATCCTAAATAGATTAAAACAGGAGACTCAGGAATTTGATGCAACATTGTTCGGCATGATCTGCAGAATAAAACCACAGAGTACATGTAACAAATTCGTCATTTTTATAGAGATAAATTTGGGGCAGTGAATTTGGTGGTGATCTGTAGGGATGGCATCTTATTTGGAACTTGGTGGCATTACAATATGCACAAATATCATAATTTTAGCAGTGATAGTTTGTATTTTGAGATTTCTGAGTCAGTACAGTATGAGTTATTCCCTGCAGGGATATTTGGATATTTTAATAGATTTTGTTTCTTAATTACAGTATGTCATTAAATATTCCAAAAGTTGTAATAAGGAATGTTAAATACAATGCAAAGGAAAATTCTTAAAAATCGGCTTTAATTTGCATTTTTGTACAATGTATGGTTATTAATCTAATTAATAGCCATTTAAAATGACAGAAGAGAACTTAGAAGTGTATTCTACCTGAGATTTTAAAATACATTTAACTTTCCAATTTCACACTCTATTTAGACAGAACACTGAACACATTAATTAGAGCTCTGGCTAACATTTCAGAAGCAGAGATAGTAGGAACTGCAGATGCTGGAAAATCTGAGATAACAAGGTGTAGAGCTGGATGAACACAGCAGGCCAAGCAGCATCATAGGAGCAGGAAGGCTGACATTTCGGGCCTAGACCCTTCTTCAGAAATGGGGGAGGGTTAGGGAGTTCTGAAATAAATAGGGAGAGAGGAGGAGGTGGATAGAAGATGGATAGAGGAGAAGATAGGTGGAGAGGAAA
>NC_063339.1:30447779-30458467 GCF_021869965.1 Rhincodon typus | reverse complement strand
CCCACCTACACTCACCTTTACTGGCTCCATCCCCGCCTCTTTGACCTGTCTGTTTCCTCTCCACCTATCTTCTCCTCTATCCATCTTCTATCCACCTCCCCCTCTCTCCCTATTTATTTCAGAACCCCCTTCCCCTCCCCCATTTCTGAAGAAGGGTCTAGGCCCGAAATGTCAGCCTTCCTGCTCCTATGATGCTGCTTGGCCTGCTGTGTTCATCCAGCTCTACACCTTGTTATTTCAGAAGCAATTCATTCTTTGTTAATTTGCCATATGGTGAGGCTCATTAATTGAAAACAAACTCAACAAGGCAACATGTGACTCTGTACTTGTTGCAAATGCAAAATTTGCTGAAATTGGAGATCTTGGCCACAAATTTGGACCAAGTCTAAAAATAGGTGGGGGGATTGGAATGCACCCGTTAATTCCTAAATCAATGATTGCAACATAAAGTCAGCACTTAGTGCACTGCTGATGGCTGCACGTCTGAGTTAGAGGAATAGAATCATGAGAGGTTAGCACAAATTCAGCGAGCCTGAACTGCTTAAACCAGCAGCTCTTGGAAGACATTTGTATCGTGACTGGAGCAGGCGCTGGAAGTAAGTTTTAGAATTTGAGATTTTGACATGGACAATACTATGGCACAACATGGCAGGAAATCGTTCCAAAGTTGTCCAAATTTGCTTAGACGCCTTGATGCAGAAAGTGGTAAGAACAGCTGTTGTTGATCTATAAGTGGCTTGGAATCCCTCCAGAGAAACTTTGTAAAGGCAACAGGATTGAATATTTATGGTGTTAACTGCCAGAACTCAGGCTTGCGTGACCTGGTTGCAGTGCCACAAAAGGTTCAGTGATTTCACCTAAGGGCTCAATGCCAGTGAATGCACCTTAAACTATTACTTCCCACCAACTGTACCACTGCTCTCAAACTGTTCACTGTACCACAAAACCCCTCACTCAACCACCAACAATCGGAACTATATCTAATATCCATAGCTTCACCTCATCCTTACTACTGTAAGACTCATATCCACATTTCACATTTCCCACACTGCCAGACACTCGAGCATGAAATCTGCATCATCCAATTAGCTTTCACCATAGCATACTGACACAAATCACTCACTTCTGCTAGAAAAGTGATGCCTTACCAGATGCAGCAGGAGCTAAAGGATAGACAAAGGATAGGCTTAGCTGCATGCCCTTTATCCTGATAGAGGAGACGGTGTTGACCACCAATAACTGATCATGACTGGGGCTACAATGAGCAGCAGGGATGAAGCCATCAGAGGTGAAAGCATTCTCCAATAGAATTGCTGTACAGTCCTTTCCTCCTCATTTACAAACTACAGGTGGTATGAGCACATGTCTCAGCACACACCTAGTGCCTTATACCTTTGTCCTTTCAAATACCAATGGAGCCAGGCAGTGGTGGAACAGTTAGAGGTGGAGGGGGAGGAAGACAGTAATGAAGAAACATCAACACTTATATACTGACGTAGTGTGTATTTTAGAGAGTAGCTTGGAATTGCATGTAGTAAGACACCAGACATTGGTGAGCAGCAATCAGGATAGGGAGCAAGTTAATGCAAGTGCCAACCTAATTGAGGATGAAGTCACACATCAGTTCCACTGCAGAAGGCTCAGAGAAGAACTTTGATGGATCAACATAGGACGAAATTGGATGGTTATTATTGTGAAAATCCACTTCATGGCTTACATGCTTTCAAATATAAACTGTAAGTCAGAGATGAAAGTGTTAACTGTAAGTGAAATAGACAAAATCTGGCTAAGAACCTTGATGTAATAGTAAATCAAACAAACGTAGTTTAAATAAACTGTGTTTAACTAACAATTAGGTGAGAGTTGATAGTAATAAAAGCTTAAACAATGGGCAACCCATTTCTGGACCTTTGGGTACAGCCAAGGTGTGAAACTTTGTTTAAAATTTCTCCATTAAAAAACAATTTACCATTAAAATTTCTCTGTTCTATTCTGAACATACAAACTTCATTTGAATAAAAAGCAAAGAACAATGAAAGCTGGAGATCTGGAACAAAAACAGAAAGTGCATGAGAAATGCAGGAGGTTTGGTGCCAACCATAGACAGAAAAACAGAGTAATGTATTGAGTCCCATGACCCTTCATCTGAACAGGGTCATCTGAACAATTAACAGGGATTTGAAATGTTAACTCTGTTTTTCTCTCGATAGATACTACCAGACCTTCCGAGTTTCTCCAACTTCATTTGAACTAGCTGCTGCTTCAGGAAGTGTGATGAGGGTTAGAGGTGGATTGTCCACAGAAAATAAGCGAAACAAATGAACATGTATTTACTGTTTTGGAGCGAGGAAGCTATTGTCCAAGAAGGTGTATTGCCAAATGTAGTGATTATAATGATGTCAGCTGGGTGAATCTAATAGAGTATGAGGTCCCTGATTGGGGCTGTTAATCTGGTCCAATCACGGAGCAATCAGGGAGCCCTGGCTGACAGATAAAACCAGGAGTGTCAGACATCCTGTTCACTCTGAGAGCTGGCTGCGAGGAAGCTGGAAAAGTGTCAAGTACTATGCACATGTAAATAACGTGTGACTTGGTGACAGGATACCGGCCTTTGTGGAGTTATTTCATCAATAGTATTAAACGTTCATCTCTGGCTTTAAAATAAGGTTCAAAAATAAATTTCAATTCTTTTTTTATTAACATAAGAGATATTAGAAGTAGAAATAAACACAGCTATTAATAATATTGATATTACAGGTATCAAGGAAATATAAGTCAGAGCGGTAGGTGGAGCTGAGAAGATGAGGAATATTTTGTATTGAAAGGACTATTAAATCAGACAGAATTACCACATTCTGAATAAGGGCTGGCATAATTACTTCAAGTAACAGAAGGCAATGTAGCATAACAATTACAGGTAAAAATTAATAACCATGGCAATGTCTATAGCAGAACAGTGGGAGGTACTGGGGAAGAGTGAAATGTACAGTGAAAAAGAGTGAAACCTTTAGTGTGAAATATAGGAGCAATGAGCCCAGAGCAACATGGATGTCTAAAAATGTTCGGAACTACATGAAAAGGAAGGGAGAGGGAGATAACATATGCTAAGGGAGCAAGACAATGGAGGAGCACAGAAAGTACAGGGGGGTAACTCAAGAAAGCAATTAGGAGAGCAAAGCAGGGGCACGAGAAAGTGCTGGTGGGCAAGGTTAGAGAAAACCCCAAGACATTCTATAAATATATCAAGGGGAAGAGAATAACTGGGGTGAGAGTATGGGCCATTAGAGACTATGGGGACAATCATTGTGTGAAGCCAGAGGACATTGGTACAGTACTTCACATCTGTCTTTACTCGAGCGAAGGAGATTCAAGTCCAGGGTTTGAGGAGGTGGATTGTAAAGTTCTTGAGTAGTTTGACATAGTGAGTGAGAGGAGGTATTGGAGCTTTTAGCGACTTTAAAAGTGGACACATCCACAGGTCTAATGAGTTGTATCCAAGGCTGCTGGGTAGGAAATAACAGGGGCCCTGATCCAAATTGTAAAATTGTTTCTTCCCTCAGAAGTGGTGCCAGAGGACTGAAGGACAGCTAATGTGGATCCACTTTACAAAAAGGCTAGCGGAAATAGACCCAGGAAATATAGACCAGTGAGTCTATATCAGTGGTAGGGAAACTATTGGGGAAAATAGTGAAGATGAAAATTAATTTCCATTTAGAGAGGCAAAGTTTGATCAGGTACAGTCAGCGTGGCTTTGTCAGAGGGAGGACATGCCTAACAGATTTGATTGAATTTTTTGAGAAGGTGACCAAGTGTGCAGATGAGGGTAGAGTGGTTCATGCAGTTTATATGGATTTCAGTAGAGTCTTTACAAATCGCACATAGGAAATTGGGAAAGAAAATAAAAGCTCATGGGATCCAGGGTAACTTGGCAAGTTGGATCCAAATTTTCCCTCGTGCTAGGAGTCAGAATGTGGTAGTAGAAGGTGGTTTGTGTTACTGAGGCTGGTGTCCATTGGTGTTCCATTGGGATCAGTGTTGGGTCCCTTACTATTTGTGATTTTCACAAATGATGTAGATGAGAATGTGGGTGATAAGTAAATTTACGTGTGACACAAAGATTGGCCGGGTAGTTGACAGTAAGGAGGAAGGTTTCAGGTTTAGGAAGATATAGGTGAGTTGGCCAAATGGACAGGTCAGTGACAGAAGGAATTTAACCTTGATAAATATCAGATGGTGCACTTTGGGAGAAGCAACAAGTACTGAATGAATGGCAGGACACTAGGAAGTTCAGAGGAACAGAGGGATCTTGGGGTGCATGTCCACAGATCCCTGAAGGTGACTGGACAGGTTAACAGGCTACTTAAGACAGCACACAGAATGCTTGCCTTTATCAGCCGAGACATGGATTATAAGAGAGGGGTGGTTATATGGAAGCTGTATAGTACCTTGGTTAAACCACAGCTGGAGTACTGAAAGCAGTTTTGGTTACCACACTATAGGAAGAATGCAATTGGAGAGAGTGCAGAGGAGATTCACCAGGATGTTGCCTGGAGAAGGAATATTCCAGCTATGAAGAGAGGCTGGATAGGCTCACATTGTTTTCTTTGGAGCAGAGAAGGTTGAGGGAGCAACTGAGAGAAATGTATAGGATTATGAGAGGCATGGACAGTGTAAATGGAAAGTAGCTGTTTCCCTTAGTCAAAGGGTCAATAACAAGGGGGACATAATTTTAAATTGTAAGGCAAGAGGTTTAGAGGGGATTTGAGAAAAGGTAAAGGTGGTGGAGGTGTGGAATGTTCTGGGAGGATAATTGAAACCAGGAACTTCAGTACCTTTTAAAAAGCACTTGAAGTGTCATAACCTTCGAGCCCTTGGGCCCAGTGCTGGAAACTGGGACTAGTGTACATTGTAACATATTTTTGACAGTACAGCAGCAATGGGCCGATGTGCCTCTTCTATACTTATGATCCTATGATTCTTTGATCATAATTGGGAACTGTGATGCTTTAGGAGTTTTAAAATTACCATTGGAAACAGATTTTTTCACAGCACATCACAGTCTGCATCTGGCATATTGCCCTTAAATTCAAACTAGCATGGAAATAACTGACCCACAACAACCTTTCGCTGTGGCGATTGTGTTTGGACCATTTGTATTCTCTCACTATCTCTGTTGAGGTAGGAGTCAATTTAGAATGGTTTTAAATGGTGTTAAATCCATCATCATTTGGACAGAGTCATAGAATGGTTCCAGCCGATATTCATTCCATCGAGTCCATGCTAACCCCCTCTCTCAAGAGCACTTAGGGATGGGGAAGTAAACAGTAACCTAGTCAGTGATACCCACCCCTTGAGACAAAACAAAAATTAGAAGCAATTCAATTTAACTAGTTCCAATTGCTCACTCTTTTCCTGTAGATGTACAAACGTTCGAACACCTTCAGATGCTTATCCAATTTGTGTTTGAAGGTGACAATTGCGTTTGACTTTGCCACTCTCGCAAGCACTAAGATCATAACCATTTGCTGCATTAAAAAAAGCTTCTCCTTCACATCATCTTTGTTTCCTATCATCAACCAGTTAACAACAATAATTTTCATTGTTCACAATGGACTCATTAAACCATGTAGTTCAAGACAACACTAGAAACTCGGGGCATCCAGGAGATCATCATACTAAACAAGTTCTGAAGAAGGGTCACTGGATTCTAAACGTTAACTCTGCTTTCTCTCAACAGATTCTGCCAGAGCTGGGGTTTTCCAGTAATTTCCGTTTGTTTTTCTGATTTCCAGAATCCACAGTGCTTTGATCTTTTGCCAAACATGAGTTTTGGTTGCAGCTCAAATTCTTAGGCAAAATTGATATTCTGTAATTTGATCATGTGAGATTGATACTGCTGTAGTTAGAATTCACACCAAGTACTTATGTAATAATTTTGGATGTGAATTATTATTTTCATTTGGGCAGGTGTATGATGCAGAAAATTAGGGGATGGATTCCATTGGATTTTTATTCCTTTTTGCAGCTTAAATCTTTGAATGTAAAATTTGCTGCATCTTGCATCAGCCCAATTGCTAAAGAACACAAGCAAATCACAGGAAACAATAGTTGTTACTGCAAAGGTCTAGTGCTGTAAGGGTCAGAGGTGTTGTGCTTATGTGCTGAGAACTGTCTGTATATTGGATATATGGGGCACTTGGCTCAAGGTTTTATTTGTGACTCTTACTGACCCCAGGGAATAGAGAATCCACAAAGCAACTTGATAATAAATCAAACAATATGTGAGGGCACAACTATTGCAGTTTTACAAATAATCCATTGTAAATAAAGGAATACATATATGGTTCAATAGGAAAATGAACCATTCAGCTTTACAAATCCTTATTTATTGATTGTTTTAAAATCCATTTGTGGTTTAGAATGTTCTAATAGAATATAAATGACAAAACCATCCAATCCTTTACATGCTTGTCAGTGCTGTATTTTAGAAGAAACTGCAGCCTGTTGTGTTATGGTGGCCTTACTTATAATCTAGGGTCTTGCTGAGAACATACTCAGTTTATTACTTGTCACTTCTATGCTATTATAACAGATTACTGAAGTGTAAAGTGTTTTGGGCCCGAGGGCAGATTACAAATTTAGGATAGATCATGCTCTGTCATTTTGTGATCTGTCCTTTGAAGAAGAGCATAAGAGTTCAGCAATACTTTTTTTTAATATTGCATTTATTTCTCCAATCTGGAGTACTTCTGTACAAATTTTATTGATCGCCCTTTATCTAAAAAAGACTGCCTCAGATAACCCATAAGGTGAAGAAGCAAAGGGTTTGTATTGTTCTTCTTGATCCGATCGGAAGCATGCAAAGTTTTTGTTGTCTCCTGCCCTTTGTGTTTGTAACTGTGAGCATTATAAAGTACAATGAATCACTTATGACAGAGAAGGAGGCCAATCAGCCCATTGAATCCATGTCAGCTCCTTCTGGTACAATTCAACCAGCCCCATTCCACTGGTCCCTATAGCCATACAAGTTTATTTCCTTCAAATACACATCTGATTTCTTTTTTGAAATCATTTGATTGTTTTCACATCTACTATCTTCTTGGGAAGTAGATTCTGGGTCATTACTACTTGCTGTGTAAAAATACCCTTCTTCCCATTTCAATTGCATCATTTATCCAAAATCTTAAATCTGTACTTCCAAGTCCATTTACGAAGCAAATGTGAAGAGTTTTCTCTTGTCTATCTGGCCTAATCCTATCAACATCATATACATCTCTTATGAAAACTTCTCTCAATCTCCTTTAATTCAAGGAGAACAATCCCAAATCCCAACCTAACCTTGTAGCTAAGTCACAACCCCACCCGCCAGCATTCCCCCCGCCCCTCCTCCATGCCTGGAATCTTCTGAAAAATCTCCTTTTCACCCTTTCAAGAATCTTCACAATTTTCTTGGATGTGTAGTGAACAGAACCAGACGCAATGTTCTAGTTAGGGCTTAAACAGAGTGCATGTAGGTTCAGTACAGCTTACATGGTTTTATAATTAATTTTGTAATCTATTTCTGAAGCCCAAGATCGCATGCATTTTGTGCACCACACTCTCAATATATCCTGCCATCTTCAAAGATCTATACAGACTTCTGGGTCCCTTTGTTCTTCTTTAGAACAGAGCCATTAAGTCTCCCTTCCCACATTGCCTTCCCTACTCCTTTGGGCCAAAAGAATCACCTCACACTTCTTTGTATTAAATTCTATTTGCCCCTTGTCTGTCCATTCCCGTTTTCTGTTTATGTCTTTTGCAGGCAATTCATATTATCTTTATTGGTTGCTATTCCTCCAAGCTAGGTATCATCAGCAAATTTGAAATTTCATATATTCTGAGATTGAAGCCATATAAATACAACATAAAGGTCATGATCCTAACACAAGGGAATAACACTGAATATCGCACTCAAGTCTGAAAGCAATAGTCTGCCAGGGCCTATTTTCTGTTTTTAAGACTTTATTAAACCTAATTGGACTCTGAACCTCCTGTTCTATAGGCCTCAAATTTTGTTAACTTGTCTTTTATGCTTTTGTAAAAATATGTACAGACAACATCCAGTGTTCTCTCAGTATAACTCAAATAGCATAATCTTACCTTCTGTGCTTCTCAATCCCAACCAACTGGACTCTGCTTTTTTCCCTCCATGGGAATACTCTCATCCCAATACTATGATGTCTTGCCTAATCATTACTACCTCCTAATCTCAGTTTTTCTCATCTTTATCTTTTCTGAACACTTTTATCATTTTATATTAAGTGCTTAGTCCTCACCATTTTAAACTTTGCTTACACGTAGTCACTACATCATACTCCCAAATAGTTAGTTGTATTTTAGCTTAACCGGTTTATTCGCCATGCTTTGTGTGTTCACCTATATACATTGTATTTCTGTCTTTGCGTTCTTGATGGTCCTTCTTAGCCTGCCTCTACCCAATATGGTACTACTTCCTTCCCAAATGCTGTCTAACACTTTACTTTGTGCATCTTATTCTTCTTTTGTGCTTCTATATGCTTGATGTCCACCATCTTGCTAATTTATATTAAACCCTCCCAATCAGATGACTGAACTTCCCCGCAAAAACATTGTTAAGGTGCAACATAGCCATTTTCAATAGCCCCCTCCTGTCCAGAACTAATTCCATTGTAGCATGTTTCAAATTAACAAATTAGGCAACAACAATTTTCTGGATCACACCTCAGGGTAATACCTTGCCAAATGTCAAATTACCTTGTTTAAATTTAAACAAAGTTTGGCAGTTAACTGCCAATCATCATTCAACTGTTGCATTCTCCATGGCTAAACCATTATAACCAATCAACAAATAAAGAAAAAGTGTTTAACTTTACATTCCTTCTTGTTAAGTGCTTCATCATTGTGTGAGTCCCCTTCGCTGTGCCATTGCCACTGGAATGAAAATCACCACCCTGGCGCCATCTTGCCTCCACCAATGCTCTTGCCACTATGATTCCTCGTTGTACCTCGCCAGTGCAGATGCCACTGATGCTGTCAGGTATTGCACCAGCCTAACTGCGACTCTACCACTGCCATGAGTCAGCTTTAGGCCCACCTCGTCGATCCAGCCGCTGCTGATGCCACCGGCTCTTATATTGGGCCCAAACTCACCTTTGTTGCTGCCTCCATGAATCTGTGCTGGAAGCAGACGCGGTCGGGAACCCAAACTCATCTCCACTGCAGCAGCCATGAGTGGTCCCTAGGATCGCCTCGTTGATGCAGAAGCCTCTGGGAACCCAAACTCGCCTGTGATGCACTGCCATGAGTCAACGCAGGGACCACTCGCTAACTGCCACAAATCTGCTCTGGGCCTACTTACTGCAGCCAATGCTGTTGCCACAACCGAGCTCTTCAAAAAAAGGTGAGTAAAAGAGAAAAAAAGAAAGAAAAAATGAGAAAAGAGAGGGAGAGAGAAAAAAGAAATGAAAAGAAAAGCAGATGGAATGGACGAGTCCCAGACTCAGAAGCTCTACTCCACTGGCATCTGACTGAAAACACTGCTGGGTAAATGCTTGTGTTGGAACTGTGGAGTGAGTTCAGGAGCACAAGTCTTCAGTAATTTTGCCAGAATATGGTCAGGATTCATAACTTTTACAATATCCAGTGCCTTCAGCCATATATTGGTATCATGTGGAGTGAATGAAAGTGGCTGAAAACTGGTATGTGTGATGCTGGGGACCTCTGGAAAAAGCCAGGATAGATCATTCACTCGACACTTCTGGCCTAAAAATTATTGTGAATGCTTCAGCCTTATCCTTTGCATTGATGTTCTAGGCTCTCCCATTACTGATGATGGGGATATTTGTGGATTAGTTGTCGGTAACTGGCACTAGTGTCTGTGAATGTAAAATTAAAAATATCGCACCTTGTTCCTCACTGTCCTCTGCACAAGCAATTCCTTCTTGTCTGCCACTACCAGACAGCTCAAAGATCTGAAAGGAGAACACGCAAGGTTAAGGTTGTGTGAAGGGAGGAGAGGAAAAGCAAAAGGTGTACATGCTCCAGTAATGGTGACCACCGTCTCCTCCATGGATACAGGGACCTGAGGGCATGCCTCTTATCTACAATTTAAATTCAGCTGCTCTTGTTAGGCAATACCTTTTCCTTCACGAGAAAGGCAATTGTGTATGGGAATGAGTGATCTGGTTGTCATGGTTGAATAGCTGACAGGTTGCACATGCAGTATAATGTGGGTGTGAGACTTTTAGCAGTGTTAAACAGAAGAGGTTGAGCTATGAATACTAGGAATGAATTGAGATAGAGAGATTATTGGTAGGTGAACAAGAAGGTTGTTGTGATGCTAGGGACTTCTCGAGGAGGCCATGATGGATCTTTCACTTCGCACTTATGGCTAAAACATTGTTGTGAATGCTTCAGCCCCATCCTTTGTATTGACATTCTAGGCTTCCCCATCATTGAGGATGTTTCTGGGGATAATGATTCAGGTGGTAGGACATGGCCTCTAGTGCCACAGCTGTCATGACCTGTGTTTAGAAGCACACTGAATAGAGTTCATTTCTCTTCCTTTTTATCTCCTGTACCAACATCTTCAGTACAATAACAGAAGTTGCTGGAAAAGCTCAGCAGGTCTGGCAGCATCTGTGAAGAGAAAATCAGAGTTAATGTTTCGG
>NC_063339.1:30374572-30447279 GCF_021869965.1 Rhincodon typus | reverse complement strand
GAGGAAAATTGGTAGAGGATTTCAAAATCCCAAGGGACGGGACAAGGTAGATAGGGAAAAACAGTTCTGAATCATAAGAGGATGGAGAATGAGAGAACAGATTTAATATCTTTTGCAAAAGAAGTACATGCAATGTGTGAGTGAAGCTTTTTTTCATACAGCATGGTGTTCAAGTCTGGAATGCACTGACTGGAAGTGTATGAAGGCAGGTATATTTGAGCTATTCAAGAGAGTATTAGATGGTCACTCAAATTGAAACAATCTGGAGGGGCACAGGGAAAGGGCAGGAGAGTACTGCCAATTCATAATGGTAATTCCGAGACCCAGTGCGGACATGATGGGCTGAATGTCCTCCTTCTGCACTTTAGCCTTTGGGTGATTTAGTGAGTTTCTTTTGCATTCTTTCTTAGTTCTTTTTATTACTCATCTCTACTTCCTACTTTATATCAGGTGTTTAATTCCTTTTGTTCTGAGAATGTCTGGTGATTCTACTGATCAAGATGGGGGAACAGGGTACTAAACTGGAGACTTAACAGGCAGTTTCTGTTTCTGTAATACTGCTAGATATGACAGAATATTCAGCTTGAAGGGATGCTGCTTTCAGTTGCATTGCACAATTGTTATTGGAAAGCTGACTGCGTAATAACGACAGTCAGTTATGATTCTGTTCACTGAATGTGACAGTAAGGGTGAAATCACAATGTTGAGGTTTTCTCATACAACTGTTCATGATGAATTATTTACACATTACATCCTAGTGTATAATGGGGAGCATTTGGTTCAACATGTCTTTGACACAATTACCCACATTTTGGCCCTGATTCGAATGCATTGATATCAATTCTAAATGGTGTAGATCTTGCCAAAATGGTCGTATGCTAATAGGCTTCAAATCTTGTGAGGCAGATCATTTGCATAGATTAGGGCACAATCAGGCAGCACAATGATTGATGGGATAAGAAAATTCCACTCTGGAGAAATTGAAAGAGACAGTCAGAAGGAAGAAGCAGAATAGGGTACCAACATCCCAACAGCCCTTTGAAGAGAATTAAGATGCATTTTAATTCTTGAGCAAAAGGCATCGGGGAAATGGATTCTGAACATAGTACAGAGAGTGGAGGAGCAGCAGTGTTTGGATAATGGGGAGAGGCTTCATTCTAAATGCAAAACCAAGAGGGCTTAGGAAAAGTAAGAACTTATAGATGAGAGAGAGAGCTGATTTGGAATAGGGTGAGGAATTTCTATTGTCTCCTAATCTCCAGTTTATAGTAAAGGTAAAAAAGTAGGGATTTAAATTTCAGTAAGATAAATTTAAGTAAGACTAAAATAAAGTTAAAGATAAACTACCATTGGAGTAACCTTACCATAACCTTAACATTGTCCTTCAGCATATGGTGAGTCACGGACACATCATGTGGCCTACATAAACCCACGTTCAGGAAGTTGCGTAAGGCGGAGCTACAGATTTCAGAGCTTGAGTGGTGGCTGGAATCATTGAGATGCATCCACAAAGCAGAGAACGACATTGCCAGCTCAGTCAGACAGGTGGCTACATCACGAGCTGGAGCAAACAAGTAGATAGGGAATTGCTGATCCACCAGTCAGGCGAAAAGCTACAGGTAGGAAGTGCAGGAATCTCCAGCTGTCCCAGCACTGACTGGTTTTCCATACTGTACACTGACAAGGGTGCATCAAGAGTCAAGCCTGTGACACCATCGCTGTCCCAGCCATACAGGAGGGAAGGAAGTTGAGTTGGAGTACAGTAGCAATTGCAAATAAAGATAATAAGGTGTAGAGCTGGATGAACACAGCAGGCGAAGCAGCATCAGAGGAGCAGGAAAGCTGGCATTTCGGGTCTGGACCCTTCTTCAGAAATGGGGGAGGTGAAGGGGATTCTGAAATAAATAGAGAGAGAGGGGGAGGCGGATGGAAGATGGACAAAGGAGTAGATAGTTGGAGAGGAGACGGACAGGTCAAGGAGGTGGGGAGGGACCCAGTAAAGGTAAATGTAGGTGGGGAGTTAGGGTGGGGGTTGGTCAGTCAAGGGAAGATGGACAGGTCAAGGAGGCGGGGATGAGGCTGGGAGGTAGGAGGTCGGGGTGGGGGTTGAGGTGGGAGAAGCGGATAGGTGGGAGTAAAGACAGGTCAATAAGGCGGGGACGAGCTGGGCTGGTTTTGCCCCTACACCTCCCCCCTCACCTCCATCCCAGGCCCCAAGAAAACCTTCCACATTAAACAGGTGTTCACCTGCACATCTGCTAATGTGGTATATTGTATCCGCTGTTCCCGATGTGGCCTCCTCTACATCGGGGAAACCAAGCGGAGGCTTGGGTACCGCTTTGTGGAGCACCTATGCTTGGTTCGCAATAAACAACTGCACCTCCCAGTCACGAACCACTTAAACTCCCCCTCCCACTCCTTGGACAACATGTCCATCCTGGGCATCCTCCAGTGCCACAACAATGCCACCCGAAGGTTGCCGGAACAGCACCTCATATTTTGCTTGGGAACCCTGCAGCCCAATGGTATCAATGTGGACTTCACAAACTTCAAAATCTCCCTGCCCCCTACCGCATTCCAAAACCAGCCTAGCTTGTCCCCGCCTCCCTGACCTGTCCGTCTTTTCTCCCACCTACCCACTCCTCCCACCTCAAGCCCCACCCCCATCTCCTACCTCACAGCCTCATTCCCGCCTCCTTGACCTGTCCATCTTCCTTTGACTGACCAATCCCCATCCTAGCTCCCCACGTACACTCACCTTTACTGGCTCCATCCCTGCCTCCTTGACCTGTCCGTCTCCTCTCCACCTACCTGCTCCTTCATCCATCTTCCATCCGCCTCCCCCTCTCTCTCTATTTATTTCAGAATCCCCTTCCCCTCCCCCATTTCTGAAGAAGGGTCCAGACCCGAAACGTCAGCTTTCCTGCTCCTCTGATGCTGCTTGGCCTGCTGTGTTCATCCAGCTCTACACCTTGTTATCTCAGATTCTTCAGCATCAGCAGTTCCTACTGTCTCTGAAGTCATTGGAAATAGTTCAGTTTGCAGAGCTGACAGGCTTTTCTGAAGCTATCAATGTGACTTCAGGTTGATATGTCGCCTCCCTGGTGTTAGGGTCATGGAAGTGGCCATAGGGAAATATCGTGAGTGTCAGTGAACAGCCAAAAGTCATGTTCCACAGATACTAACAACTAACATAGGAAGAGGGAGGTGGTCCTGTAATCAGAGTTTAGGGAACTATACAGAAAATTAGCAAGCAGTACTTCAAAAATAGTATCTCCACCTTAGACCGAGTGTGAATACAGAAGTAGTAAGATAAGACAGATGAATAGAGCTGGGCATGTGTCCCTAAGAGTGCAGTGTCTTTGCTGCTACGATGATAGTGCTGGTGCAGGAATGAAGTGCGGATGTGCCCCATGAGTCGATTAGAGATCTGTCATGGTGGTTCTTAGAGACTGGCATACTTCAGATGCCAATGTCTATGGACATAGAATACATGTAGCTGGTGCCCATCAAGAATGCCCTGAGATGTTGGCATAGTGTCCAATATGAGTCCCCTTCAGAGCAGGTTGTGAGCTGAATTTGGCAGATGCCCGCTTTGATTTCCATATTGACATTCCTTATTATGAAGCTTGCTTGGCGAGTCCAGTAAGATGGGTGTCTGGATATTAACAAGTTGGTACTAAAAAAGTAATCATTCCTCTTAATTGGCAACTTCCTGCTGCCTTGCAAGAAACTCATCATGCCACTTGTGAAAATCAGAAAAGATGCAGTGAGATGCTCCTAATGTCAAGATGGGCCTTTTCTGATTTTGCCAAAAATCTCATCAGAGCCCACATCACTCAAGCCCCTACAAGATTCCACTCTATGATTATGATAAGAAAACAACACCCACCTGCAAATTGTGATCTAGACCTTTTTAAAAAATGTATAAAATGAAATTTCAGTTTAGGATGTTTACAGAACTAGGAAACATTTCTATGTGGCAAGATATATACAATGGGGGTCAAACAGTATCACTGCTGCTTACCAAATTCTCGATGCCAATTCTAATTGGTGCAGAGTAATGAATATATACTGGGAAATGAGAAGGAACACTACGTATGTAAGCTTTCATGTCTTCAGTTTTAACATTTTGCAAGCAGAATGAATTTATGTAAATTGCTTTGGGAGGGGAATTAAATACTTATTCAAAGAATGTGGTCTCATAGAACTATTAAATGTAAACTTTTAAATTATTCAGTCCATTATAGCCATTTAGCCATTCTAGACCATGAATTAAAGTCATCATGGTGTGGAATGGAGAAAAAGAATATGGAGGATCATAGTCAAAAGATAGGCTCAAGCTTTATTTATTTTCAAGTCTTTAAAACCAAGCAAACAAAATCACACACTTGAACACTAGCAATTACGTTTGACAAAGCTATTAATTGGCTCATATTGTTCAGGAATGTTAATCTTATGAGGTTGATTAAAAGGGATGCTGGTGGGCTAGCTACACTATATTTGAGAAGCGAGCTCAGTAGGGTTACTGATCTCAGACAGGCAGCTACAGTGTTTGAAATATTTCCCTAATCAATCTACTCAGAGATATTATGACACAACTCTGCCACAGATGGGAACTGAACTCAAGTCTTCTGGCTCAGAGGTAGCAATATTACCAATTTGCCACAATATCCTCACTGTACTGTTCTATTTATTTCCTTTATATCCAGAACTACTCTCACATATAGCTTCTTTTTCCCATCACTAAATCACCTGTGGTATTTTCATGTTATCTATCAACCACCAACTGTAAATCAGCAGTGTTTTCCGACTGGTTAATTTCATGTATGGTGTAGTGTTCTATTATTCAGTGTTTGATTATGTGAGTTTAATGACTACTGATGCTAACAGTATTTGATTAGTTAAGCCTGAATGTGGACTCATGGAAATAAGACATACAGAAACTAGAGTCGTTCATGCATTGGTCTGGGATATAAAATTTGCAATAGTGCTCTACTTACGGCTTGAATGTATCTTTGTGGAAATTTAACTACTGTAAATAGGAGGCCTGCAACAGGACAACCCAAAAGTAGAAGTAATCAATGAGACCAAGTAAAGTACTCAAGTGGCTATTTTGAAGAACTTTTTATGGGGCTGAAGAGTTGGAGTGCAAGTTATCTAGGGCTACTCCAATCTTAACGTTGCCTCTCCTTCCTAAAACCAAGTATACAAGTGATCATCTCCACCCAACCAGAGGGAAAAGCCGGTAAAATGAACAACAATATTTGCATATGAAGATATTAATCATTTTGAAATATACAAGGTGAGTCAGATCAGTGTGTGTCATTTACAAGATTTTCTTTTGCTGCTGGGAAGCACAATCTTTATACCAAAGACTGTTTTCTGGGATTTCTGACATTTATTGGCTCTAAAGATAATTTGTACTCTTGTCTGTTTTCAAGCCTTGACTTCCCCTTAGCAGTAACAAGCCAGGCCTCTCACTGAGCTGTCCACTGGGTTCTTCTCCTAACCTGCATCCCCACACATTTACCCACACTCTCAGCAACAATGCAGAATGTATTAAAAGTTCAGAAGAAGGGTCACTGGACTCGAAACGTTTACTCTGCTTTTTCTCCACAGATGCTGCCAGACCTGTTGAGTTTCTCTAGTAATTTCTGTTTCTATACTAAAAGCAACCCTTGGTTCTGTTAAAGTAAATTGTTTGTTGCAGATATGATATTTATAAGATTATGCTTCAGCACTGCTTGTCTATAATTTAAGGTGAAATGGAGATAATGTAACTTGTGAAGTTTGCTTAACAACTGGCCTTGTTGGAAAGAATGTGTGAATATGTGCAGCAGCATCAATGTTTACAGTAGTTACACTGTGTCACAGACAGGTTATATGTTTCCGTTTTACTGTCTCTGATCAGTATATTTGTATGCAAGAAATAAGTGTTTTCTTACTCTGTGTCCCAATTTAATAAACAAATCAGCAGCAAGCTATTTTTGAGCCTTTTTTTTAATAAAGAAGTTAGTTATTATCACACACTTTCCCTGGATTTTGAAGCACAACATTTCAGTCACTCATCTGACACACAAAAAGACTAGATAGAGCTGTGAGTTAGAAAAAAGGTCAGCATTTAAAACTATATCACTCTCTTTCATGTCAAGTTTTTTAGATAAGGGTTTGATGCTTTCAAGTTGAAATGAAAGCCTTTAAAAAAGGACTCTCGATCTATAATGTTTCTTGTAGTCAAATTTCCAGGAGGTTAGTTCTCCAAATTGGGACAAGTTAGTGAGAATCTGCTTAGGGTCTCCCCTTTCAATCAATAATTTATTATCTTGGCTATTCGGATGACTTGCAGCTAGTTTTATGGCATTTGGTGAAGTTCTCTCTGTCTATAAGCAGCTGCTGGCTTTAAAAGTTTACAGGCTAAATTGTTCCCTCATCATGTGGCTTCCACAAGGTCATACCCCGTTTCCCACACAAAGGTTGGTGTGTATATTAGTTCCAATAATGCAGATTCTAACCATATTGTCTTATCATTTTACACCCAGAGGTTCGCACAGCATAGTTTGAATGAGGGAAACCGTCATAATACCACAGAAAGTTAATGGAATTCATTCATATTCATCTTGCACACATTAATGTGTGCATTAATGGTTCCATTTGTTTGGTGAAACAGAGAGATGGCCTAATTGGAGTTTTGTTGTTATTTTATTGATAATCTATCCTTAAACAAAGTGATGCATGAATTATTCAGAAAGCTGTGAATGCCCATATTTCACCTGACGAAGGGGCTACGTCTGAAAGCTCACATTTTCAAATAAACCTGTTGGACTATAATCTGGTGTCGTGTGAGTTCTGACCTTGTCCACCCCAGTCCAACACCAGCACCTCTACGTCATGCCCATATTTAGATAGCTATTTACTTCAGAATCAGAACTGTCTGGACTTCGATGTGCCAAAGGCCACCTGATTTATAGCAGCCTTTTTTCAGTCAGTTTGTGTCCAAATTTGAATGTATTGACCACAAGTGTGAAATATACTAGAACTTCACAACATTTAGTCTCCAAAGTTAGAAAAATGTTGAGAATGTTGAGTTGCAAACTATCAGACTTTAAATTGTCTACTTATTAGAGAGTTGGTATCTCAAGGACATCTAATAGTCATTTCTAACTGGATACAAAGCCCATGTGATTCATATAGCCATAGAGATGGAAGACAGAGCCACTGGAGGCAAGAAGTCTTTATGGTTTACCAAGCAAGTGAGAGATCTTGCTCGGATTGAAAAGATTATGAGGAGTTGTAAGAAAGATTTGCTGGCCTTGCATGAGAGGGAGAATCTCCAAAAAAAATCTCATGAATAATAGTTCTGGGGTTTAAGGTTACCAGGCTGGGAAATGGATGTAAAGCTAAGAATCATCTTGATCTGCTCCAAATGTCTATCTAGGGTCAATATAAAATATAATTTTGAAATATGATATTCAGTTGTTAAAAGTAAATAGGGAAAGTTCTGTTCACGAGCTAAAATATAAACTGCCTGCACAAAAATGTTTAGTCAATGTTGTTCCTAATTTGCTTGTTCCTGTAGAAGTCTTAAAATATGAAATCTTGTTAAGCCATCCTTTCAGCTTTTAAGTGGAAATTCCAAATTTTTTAACGTTATTTTTTCTACTGGGATTGTAATGTGTTTAAAAACTGCTGGCACGTAAACAGCTGGTATATGTTCAATATAAAGTTCCAACCACACAATATCCCAATACTTTCTTTTTGGGAGAGAATAAGAAGGGCTTGGAAGTGCAGTAACATTGTTGTAACATAGGGAACATAGCAACTAACGTGTGAAGGGCATACTCCCATAATCAATGAAGTAATGGTCAGATAATCTAACGTTAGTGAAGATGGCTGAGAGATGAATTTTGACGAAGGGACAATTGCCAGTTCTTTTTTCAATAGGGCTATAGGATCTTTTTTTCCAAGTTTGAGTGTAGATCAGATCATGGTTTAATGCCTCAGTCAAAAGATAGCACCAGCAACAGTCTAGCACTCCCCTAGTGCTACACTACAATTTCAGTCCTGGCTCTGGCAGAATTTTTCCATTGCCAGTCTTAGTGTTTTTTTTCGAGTAAGATTCATGGCAACTGGTCAATCATGGGTCAGAGTGATTTTTCTCACATAATCTCCTGATAATAGCACAATCAGGCTCTTGGGTGACTTTCTCGGGGAATTGAACAGTCAGGGAGGCAAAAGTGTTCAGCACTGTCAGCACATTCTGGCTTTCATGCCTCTGGTGTCATACTGAGAGCCCAGTTATGCACCACTTCAGATGCTACAAACCAGGAATTAGCTCTCATTCTGTAAATGGCGAACACATAGTCCAAGGGAAGTGAGAACTCACTGCCTGCTTGGCAGTGAGTGCATGGGATAGTAGAGAGGAGACCAGTCCTCTTTGCAGCTGACTACTACAGGAGTCTACATCATCAGACTAAGGCAGCAGTTCAGTGCTTTGTCCTGGATGAAGTGGGATACGCAGCAGTACAGGAAGAAGGTCAACAATCTTCTGCAATGCACAAGGGTAAATGCCACCACCTTCTCTCTGCGACCTCATTCTCACCTGCCATCTCTCACTCTAACACCGATACTGCATACGCCTCTCACTAAGGCTTATGGACTACAACTTTCATTATGCAAGCTATCATGTCCACTCACTGGCTCTCAGCCATCTTATCCTCCCAAAGTACCAGCCCTTCTCGACCTCTCTGCCTCCTACTCACTCACTCAGGAAACTTTACCACCTCTGCTGCTCGTGTTTCACCAGTAACTGCTCTTCCTTTCACTTCCAGAGAAGATCATGGCCGATGTTATGGGGAGACCTCAATGGCTAACTAACCCAGTAGATTTCATTGTGTTATGCTGCTCCCACCACCAATTCTAATGCCATTTTAACCTCCACAAGCTTTTATCCTTCTTAGAGGAGAGAGAATTTGCTCTCTAATGCAGGCAGTGAAACTCCACAAACTCTAGCTGCACTTCTGAGGAGGAAACCAGTCAACCTCCAGAGGATGCATTGGCTTTCATCTGCACCAGCTCAGACTTTCATCTCACTGGGTGCCTGTGCGCGTTAGACTCAGGAGCACGTCACCAAGACTTCTCCACAGTGGGTTGCGGATGAAATGCCACAGGTCACTGACATTTAGAGGATTACCGGAGACCAGACACCTGCTCCACCTTAGGCAGAAGACAAGCCTTTGTTCCTGGCCATTAATGACTCGGTCAAAATGTACATTTGGATGCAGAAATATTTGGTCAGTTTTCCACAGCACTTGGAAGAAGTTATCAGTAACCGTGCTGATTGCGGCATGTTTGTGCCCATCTGTCTCCATTGACAGATTGTTGAAAGTCATGGAGAGCCAAGTCCAGCAGACTCCGTCTGTGCTTGATATGTGTATGGACTTGGACTCCATTGCACTAGTCATAAGTGCTCAGTGTTGATAGCAAGGTGAGAGGATGATGAGGAATCTTGACCACCCTAAGAACCCATTCTTCTTAGAGAGACAGGATGGTGCCTGTGGGAACCTACGGGGAAGAGGAGATGGCCGCAAAAGATTCTTCTCTGGATACTCCAGACTCCTCCACCTTCCCCTGTGTCAGTGATGTCAGTTCCTGCAGCAGTTCAAGCAGAGGAGGGTGAACCTGGATCTGGGCAGGGGGCTGTTTGCAGATCTGAGTCCTCTAGACACAAAGGTACCAGGTTACTCATGTCCAAGTCCTCCAAAACAGCTGGACCAAGAGTAGAAATAGTCGGAACTGCTGACGCTGGAGGCTGAGATAACAAGTTGTGGAGCTGGATGAACACAGCAGGCCAGGCAGCATCAGAGGAGCAGGAAAGCTGATGTTTCGGGTCTGGGCCCTTCTTCAGAAATGGGGGAGGGGAAGGGGACTCTGAAATAAATAGAGAGGGGGGGAGGCGGTGATAGAAGGTGGATAGAGGAGCAGACAGGTGGAGAGAAGATGGACAGGTCAGGGAGACAGGGATGAAGCTAATAAAGGTGAGTGTAGGTAGGGAGTTGGGATGGGGGTTTGTCAGTGGGGAGGGATGGGCGGGTAGGTGGGAGGGAAGATGGACAGGTCAAGGAGGCGGGGATGAAGCTAGTCAGTAGGAAGTGGGGGTTGGTCAGTGAGGTGGGAGGAGCAGATAGGTGGGAGAGAAGATGGACAGGTCAAGGAGACAGGGACGAGAGGGGGTGCTGGTCTTTGGATGAGGCCGGGGTGGGAGATTTTGAAGCTCGTAAAGACCACATTGAGACCATTGGTCTGTAGGGTTCCAAGGCGGAATATGAGGTGCTGTCCCTCCAGTTTTCGGGTGGCATCGTTGTGACACTGGAGGAGGCCCAGGATGGACATGTCATCCAAGAAGTTGGAGGGGGAGTTGAAGTGGTTCGCGACTGGGAGGTGTTGTCGTTTGTCAGGAACCGAGAGTAAGTGTTTCACAAAGCGGTCTCCAAGCCTCCACTTGGTTTCCCCGATGTAGAGGAGGCCACAGCAGGAATAGTGGATACAATATACCACATTATGGATGTGTAGGTGAACACCTGTTTAATGTGGAAGGTTGTCTTGGGGCCTGGAATGGAGGTGAGGGGGGAGGTGTAGGGGCAGGTATAGCACCTCCTGCGGTTGCAGGGAAATGTGCCGGACTTAGAATAGGGTCCCTCTATTCCAGCTGTCAAACTCAGGACTGCACTTGGTGCAAGAGGGAGAAAAGAATAAACTCATTGAGGATACATAGATGACACAGTGAAACATCATCATAATATATTCATAAATAACTTCTCGCTTTTCAATATATGTTTATTTGCATTGTTAAAATGTCAGCTCTAATGTACTTATTGGACCTGGTTAAGTTGCATCCGTGTTAGAAATAAGCACTTTCCTTAAACATCCCAAGGAAGAAAAAAGTTATAATGGCCAAGCATTGCTCTTACAACCAACCAATTTCTTGACAGCAGAAAGCCTTGTGTGTTAGAGATCCTTGTATAGTGATATTGATGACTAGGGGTGTTGCATTTTTGTGGACAATATTGATTCTAAAAACAATATGAGGAGAATGCATTAGGTTCTATCCTGTACACCTATTTCCACACTTGCACTCACCTTTATGAGTGAAGATATAGAATCAATGATGATTCCACATATTTCTGGAGAGAAATATTCGTCCTATATATGAAGGAGTGCACTGCCATGCAACACTGGGAGATGAACAATGGGCTGCTCACGTGTCCAACACCCTTCATAGCACATTGAACACTGAGAAAAGCTAAAAAAAACACTTCTTACAGGTTCACTGCTGCCCTCAAATGTGCTCACACAGTGCAGGCAACATAGCAGTCAATGCACATTTTGAAATATTCAAGGTTTACTGCTGATGGAAGGATCAAAAGGAGATTACTTAGGATTCCTGTCAACCTGCTGGCTGTCATGAGAAACTTAACAACCCAACACGGAATATTATCTCTTTATGCAAACCTTAAGAGCTTCTTTACCAAAGTGCTGTAGAATGTTAGTGCACTGTCTCACTGCTTGCTGCTTTCTCCCATCATTCAGAAGGAAATGTGTAGATACTTGAAAAGTGGGATCAGACAAAGATATCAATCATAAAATCAGATGAATAATGAGACATTTATTCAGCACAAATGACGAGATCCACTAGTTTCTCTTTGGCCTTTTAGGCTCATTGGTATATTGCTCTATCATATCCTTTTTGGCGTCTCACCAGTTCAGTGCCCTGATGTTCATCCTCACTTTTATCCTCAGAAGATTGTTGGCATTCCCCCACTTCTTTGGTTCCAGCTGTAAAGGGCACAGAATGCCATAACGGTGCAGGACCCCTTTTCTGGGCTGTACTGCAAGGATGCCCTTGAGCATTGAAACACAGAAGGGGAAATGTCTGTCTCACTCTTTTTCACCCCCAAAACTATCAGCATATTTTTCTAAGATAACAAGGTGTAGAGCTGGATGAACACAGCAGGCTAAGCAGCATCAAAGGTCTAGGCCCGAAACATCAGCTTTCCTGCTCCTCTGATGCTGCTTGGCCTGCTCTGTTCCTCTAGCTCGACACCTTGTTATCTCAGATTCTCCAGCATCTGCAGTTCCTACTATCTCTGAAGCATATTTTTCTATTTCTTTCTCATTCTTGTGCTCACCCTAGTTTCTCCTTAAATACAACTATTCCTCAATAGCACATTTCATATTCTTGCCACCCTTTGGATACAGAATTTAAAGAGCTGCTGCTACAAAATCCTTTTTTTTTCCCATTAGGACATCTCAAAAGAGTTAAAGGCATTTTACAGGTGCTATTGCCACTTTAACAATGGCAGTCCCAGTTTAAGCACAAGCAACACAAGTAAAAACAGTGACATTGATTTGTTTTATTGTTTTAATCTATTTTAGTAGATGTTCTTTGCACATAATTTAAATAAAAACAGTGGCTATAATACTGTTTCTCTATTGCTAAACACTTTCTACAGCTCTATTAGGTGACAACATATACATTTACATATGCTGAATTGTTGAAATGAAATTCAACTGAATAATTGCTTACATGTTGCAAATATAAGCATGTTACAAATCAACTTTGGGATTCTTGAAATAATTTCTTAGGAAGGATTCTCCTCGCCAATGTGAAGTTCTGTTTCCAATTCAAAAAATTTAAATCAATAGAATGGGAATTCTTAATAAGGAGTAAGAAGCATATTTTATTTTATGGTACTTTAAAACAAATTTTAATTTTGAAGAAGTTAGTTATCTCAGGAGTGGCATTTAACGTGCACTTAACATGTTCCAATGTTTAATTCACAAAATCAAAACAAAGTTCAGTTGCTGAGCCTAAAGTTTTTTTAATGCTATTAGTAAGTACTGCTGCAATATATAAACACAGTGCTCTTAAACCTGGAGTCTACCTTGTGGCAATTGAGTGTAACTTTGCTAGGTTACATGTGACAATCACAGCAATGCCTCTTATCCCTGAAAGAATGGGAAATCTTCACCATGATACTTAGCCAGCATGGGAAATCAAACATAGAGCATAAATTAACATAAATTGCATTAGTTGCAAAAAAAATGTAATCAGACAATAAATACTTGCCACCCTCGGTCAATATATACTTATCATGTTGAAATCTTATTCCTCGATGAGAGAGTTTCAGATTCTAAGGAATAATATATAAGATGCATTTCTGATGGATAATCAACTCTCACATCAGCCCTTATACATTTTCTGAATCAAGTCTGACTCTTTTATTCACCTTCTTAAATGTGTAAGGAGCTGAAGTATCTCTGTGTGCTATTTTTAGCTCATTTCAAATTGCTTTATTCATTTTCAAGCATATTTTATCATTTCACTTTTGCAGCAAGAAATGGAGCTCTCACCTCATCTTGGGAGAGAACTGTGTTAAAATAACACATGCAAGAATTGTTTTAAGTGCATTGACCAGTGCAGTAGTAAAAGGTTTGGAGGGGTTTCAGTTGCTCTGATTTTAATGTGAATTTCTTGCTTTTATTTTTGCCCGTATACTGGCGTGGTCAGGTGACCCATGACCTCCAGGATGTTACAGAAATATTGATATTTTTTTCATGAGTATAGATGTGGAAGTCAAGTTTAAACCTAGCCAGTCTCTGTGATTTGTAAACTGCAGAGCTGAAGAGACAGTATGCATGTAGCCAGACCTTGGGCAATCAATTTCCCATTGAAACCAGACAGAAGATAGCGAGTGTTGATTTGAAACTGTTTACTGAGGAGTCCCATGATTAAGTTTAATTAAAGTACAATAGTGGAGTATGATAAATATCATTTTTCCTTGATAAAGTGTTCAATAAAGTTGTGTCGGGCCTTTCCCTGACTCTTGTCCCTTTATTTGATTCACCACTTAATACAATGGAGTTACAAATGGTTACTGCAAACTGGTCAAATTTAGTCAGGTTACATTTTGCGACCTTTCCCTTTACAGCGTTAGCGCCATCACTGTAACTCTGCCAAGCATCCTTCAATCAGCTATGATGCAAGGTAAGCTCAGATCAGTTTTACAATGCTAAATCTAACAAAAAAAAACTGCGTTTTGCTTTTCCTTTTGAATGGTCATAACTTGCTTATTTTAAAAACTCTTCAATAATGTAAATTGAACTGATCTTGAGTTTCTATAACTCCAGAAGAACTTCTGGTGCTGAATAAGCAGTAAAGGCAAAATCTTATAGGTCATTGTCTAATCAGGCCTAGCACCAAGTTCACTAAATATTCTTTACATACTGCACTCATTTCTATTGTTCATAGATGTTAGAAGTTATCAATATAATGGCATGATAGTTAAAGATAAATTACTCATTTAAAGTAATTAATTGTGGGTGACAATGTAATCTTGTTATAAAATTATACTGAATTAACATTCTGTCAAATAATGGTAATGCATGGACCTAGAGCACACCACCTTTTCATTAAAATGGAGGTGCTGGTTGTCAGCATTAAGGATAACATAATTGTCAGTGGGGTTATGTATTTGAATCTATTCAGTTGTCTTTTACAATTTGGTATCTAAAAAGTTTGTGATCGTCTCAAAAGGACAAAGATGTGGTGTCGAATTGGAATTCCATTTGTTTTGGGATTATCAGACAGCACCTTTTCATTTTCAAAAGCTTTGATATATCAAAGCATCATTATTAGCAACTTCTTTTCTGACAGCACCTTTCACTCACAAACCAATTAATATTAACATCAGGATGATACCACCTGTATCAGTTGCAACAATGAGCATGATGCACCAAACAGTAATATTTATCTTCATGGTTTTCCTATTGATGACTACAATGATCACATGCAAACATTCAATAGGGATAGGGAATTATCAAGATAGTGATGAAGTGAGATGAATTGACCAATGTTTTATAGATAACTATGGAATTCTTTCATTTTAAGGCAGAACAATTAGAATAACTAAGTGTATGAATTACATTGTAGATATTGTTTGATGTATTTATTAGACAAGATTAGCAATTGGGAGGGTCAGAGAACTGGGAGTTGTTCAGAATGAACAATAGTAAATCAGCAACCCATTTTATACCTGCTTAATTTTCTTTAGGAGAAAGAAAATAATTGAGATGTTAAAGCAGAAGTTGATTTACCATTATCTATGTTGTATTAGCACCCAAAAAAAGTTTCACCCTTACTGAATCTGATAATTACAATTTATATATAAAAACAATGAACATCTACTTTTCTGAATGAATTGGAGTGAAACAGTAAGACTATAAGACAGACAACCAGAAGTAGGTCATTCAGTCCATTAAGTCTGCTCCGTCTTTCAATTTGATAATCCTCAACTTCACTTTCTTGCCTTTTTCCCGTAATCCTTGATTCCACTTCTGATTAAATATTGGTCTATCTCAGCCTTAGTTTTAATGAGTAACAGTTCATGTCCAAATGAGGAAGACCTGAGCAATATCCAGGATTAGGCTGACCAGTGGCAAGTAACATTAATCCCACACAAGTGCCCAGCAATGATAATCTTTAATGAGACAATCAAACAATTAATTGCCTTTTTACATTCACTGGCATTACCAATGTTGAAGTCCATACCAATGCTGACTAAGGCTCCTTAAACAACACCTTAAAACCCATAAGCCCCTCCATTTGAAGGACGGATTATTTTTGGAACACCACCACCACGACCTACAATTCCCCCTCCAAACCATAGGCCACCTGACTTGAAAGTATATAACCATTCATTCAGTGTTACTGTGTCAAAATCCTGTTCACTGACAGGAAATCGACTGTAGCTGTTGAAGAAGGCAGCTCACCACGACCTCTGAAGAGCAAGTGGGGATGGTCAATAAATGTTGGCCCAGCCACGAGGGAATAAAGCGAAAACTATTAACATCTTGGGGGTTACCTTTGATCAGGAATGGAACTGGACTTGCCATATAAATACTGTGGTTACAAGAGGAGGTCAGAGACATGGAACCCTGCAGTGAGTAACTCAGTTTGTGACTCCCTAAAGCTTATCCATCATCTACAAGACACAAGTCAGGAGTGTGATGGAATATTCCCCACTTGCTGAAATGAGTGCAGGGCCAGCAACACTGAAGAGGTTTGACACCCTCCAGGACAAAGAGCCAGCCTTCACAATGTTCACTCCTTCCACCACTGACTCTCAGTAGCAGCAGTGTGTATTGTCCACAAGATGCACTGCAGAAATTCATCAATGAACAGAACTTCCAAACCCATGATCACTACCATCTAGAAGGACATGAACAGCAGATACATGGGAATGCCACAACCTACGACTTTCCCTCAAAGCTACTTACCGAGCTGACTTGGAAACGTATCATTGTTACCTCTGTACCACTAGGTCAAAATACTGGAACTTTTTCCCTGAGGGAATTATGGGTGTACCTACACCAAACAAACTACAGTGGCACAAGAATGCAATTCACCACCAGCTGATTTTGATTTCATTTATTATTATCACATGTACCAAGATGCAGTGAAAAGTGTTGTTTTGGACGCTATCGAGGCAAATCATTCCTTACATAAGCACATCAGGGTAATAGAACAGAATGCAGAATACAATGTTACAGCCACAGAGAAGGTGCAGAGCTAACAAGCAACTAGATATAAGCAATAATTGCTGGTTTAAGCAGTGATGTCCACACACCATGAATGAATTTTAAAAATGCTATGCTTATTAAGAGATGTACATTACATTTCAACTGTTTCAGCCTCACTGTACAATTACCTCATTTGCTAAGCTTATTTATGAATGGGAAATGACATCCAGAGTGTAAAATATATAATATGAACAAACACCTTGGCTATGGTTTGTTCTAAGTACTGTTTCCTTAAAATTCTAGGGCACCCCATTTATGCATACCTACTCAGCATGCTGCTGAAGTGTTAAGCATGCTCTTGTCTATTTTGGCATAAGTATAATAAAAGCAAAAAGAACGAAATGTGTGTGGTTTCCAGGCAACAGCGGAACTGGTCAATGGTTGCTCCATAATGTGGTAGAAAATGGTTTATAGGACTACACTTATTTCACTGTAAATCGCCGTACTCCTGGAGGGAACCTTTCTCCCTCTGATGACAACAGAATTACATACTTTTACAAGATCTGCACTGAAAATTTACATTTATACCACACACCTATTTTATTCTGGAATAAATTGTGTACAAATGTGACTATACGTAACACAGCAAAAAACTCAATAATGAAAAACTTAAAAGAGAAGAAACTGAAAGTAGAAGTAAATATTTTTGGAAAGCTGCAGGTTTTATTGAAATCCTTTAAAGGTTATCTTTCAGTGTTTCAAAATGGCATTAATTTGCAAAGAGGTGTAGCTATTTTCTTAAGATAAAGGATTAGCTGACAACTATTAGACATTTCAAAACCGCAGTAGTGTAGAACTGTGTTTTTAATAATATATGTAGCACATTATGAGGCAATAAAAACAGTGCAGAACAAACTCAGAGAGAGAAACAGAGTTAACGTTTCAAGTCCACTACGACGCTTCTCTGGAGTAGCTGGACTTTGACAGTATTTCAAAATTTATACAGAAGTATTATTTTTCATGCTTTGATGTCATCTGTAAAATTCATTGCTCTGGGCTCGAAATAATGTTTAGTATGAACATTCTTCTATCACATTTCCCACTGTAATCCAATCTGTGAGCTGTTGATTTTCTTTTTATTTTTCTCAAGTGTATACTAACTAATCTGATCACAACAGTGTTTTACAAGCTTTACCTCACAAAGTAAGGCAACTTTGTTTATTACATTGGCTATAACTGGTGACACTGCAACTGTAGGGGATGGACTACCTACTTTGCATTGGTAAAGAAACCTATGTTATTTAATGACATATTCTGTATGTTTGTGGCATTTTAATCAATTTATCCCTAATAACTCTGCAGCAATTACACACACTCTGGATTCAAATATAGCCTCAAACAAAAAGTAAATTCTCCTCACTGCTGGAGTATTGTGTGCTATTCTGGAACCCATATTATAGGAGTTAATGGCACTAGAGAGGGTGCAAAGGAGATTTACCAGGATTTTGGAGTTATGGTTATGAAGAAAGATCGGACAGACTGCCAAGTGTTTTCCTTAGAGCAGAGGAAACTGAAGAGGCACATGATTGAGATGTATAAAATTATGAGGGGCATAGATAGTGTAGACAAGAAGAAACTCAAAATCACGAGGGGTATGGATAGGCTGAATAGCCAATGTCTTTTTCCCATGGTAAGGGAGTCCAAAACTAGAGAAAATAGGTTTAAAATGAGAGGGAAAAGATTTAAAAGGGACCTAAGGGGCAACTTTTTCATGCAGAGGATGGTGCGTGTATGGAATGAGCTATCAGAGGCAGTTGCAGAGGCTGGTACAATTTAAAAGGCATCAGGATGAATAGGAGGGGTTTAAAGGGATGTGGGCCAAATGCTGACAAATGAGACTAGATTAATTTAGGATGTCTGGCCGGCCTGGACAAGTTGAACCGAAGGGTCTGTTTCATTCTGTACATCTGTCTGACTCTATGAGGCATAGATTTATGGTAAGGGGCAGAAGGAGATGTGAGGAAAAGATAACACAGTGTGGAGCTGGAGGAACACAGCAGCCAGGCAGCATCAGAGTAGGCAAGCTGACGTTTCAGGTTGGCACCCTTCTTCATCAGGAGTAGGCAAGCTGACGTTTCAGGTTGGCACCCTTCTTCAGAAATTCTGTTTCACCCAGACGGTGGAGAAAATCTGGAATTCATTATCTATAAAGGTGGTAGAGGCAGAAACCTTCATAACATTTGGAAGTATTTCGGTGTACATTCTGATGCCAAATCTTACAAGGCTATGAGTCAAGTGCTAGAAAATGGGAATAGAATAGTTAGGCCGCTGGCACATACTTATACTCAGGAAGGCTTTTATCTGTGCTGTTGACCTCTATGACTCTGACTCTTGTGCAGTAGCAAATCACTGCCATCTTTCATTAACATATAATCTGCCAGTTTCAAATTTACAACATATTCCAATGATTGGTGAAGAATGATCAAACAGCAAATCATATATCATTGCACAACATTTTTTCAAATCTTGACAAGGAAATAAAAACAGCGCCTAATCAAAAAAACAGTTGCTGTTTTATCCATCTTAAAATATCCAACCTAGTCCCCGTTGCCATTGTGCATCCTTTTCTCTGCACATTATCCAAACAACTTAGCATGATTTCACACAAGACAGAATCCCTGCTGAAACTAAACAGTAACAAAAAATCAACATCAAATAAACTGAGAAATGAACTGCCTGATGAGAATGTGATAAGGACTCTGTTACTCTTTAAGTAAGAATATATATCAGATTGTCAGTAAGTTTTAATCCATGATGAATGAGACTTTCTTATTTGACTCCAAAACAGCCTTTCCTCCCAATGTTGCATTTTTTTTAAAAAAGATGGTAAAACGGTGAAGTATAAGGGCTGTGATTTGGCTATGTGTGTCTGAACTGGTATGTCCAAAGCTGACATTAAAATTGGGCCTCAGTGTGATCTGATTCCCAGGATGATCCAATACAAAATAAATGAAATTTGATCTTTCTTCTGTTCAGCAATTTCAATTTTCTGACTGATCTCTCAAGGTAAAATGCCTGTTTAAGAGCTCAATGGTTTTTCATGGACAACTCTCGTGAGGGCACATTCCACACTGTAGTAATCCTCAGATGTTGCCTTTACAAACCATGGAAGGGATGTTATCTGATTGAAGCAAATGTCAGCTTTGTCCTCATGTTCTTTGTCTTTTCTTCACTGAAGAGCTGAAGAAGGAAATAATTCTTAAGGTAACATGCATCACACCAATTTTAATCACGCCTGTGTGCTTTCATATATGGAAAAAAACATCCCAACTCTCTTGAAGAGTGCATCAGTCACTTGGTAGATACATGTACAGTCACGACTTTGTCTGATATTGAAGATCCTCTTGTGAGTACTTGAGATTACAGGTTCGATAGTGGATTAAGTGTGGTTGTGACCCTCACAGCAATAAGCAGAACTGTGAATGAAGATGATCTTGGTTGCAGGTTTTCTTACAGCAGTGGGCATGTCTGATGTATTGCTTCTTTGGTAAAATGCTGAATGCTAACACAAAGTTGTATGTTCCAGAATCTGTGTGGGAGCTGGCAGGGGAGGTGGGTAATACCCTGAAGGGAGCACCCTCCTTAATGACTCATGCTCTTTTTCCCTGATACTTAATCATTGCTTCAGTGATTACAGCAATGCATAAAGTATCATACATAATGACTGTTGAATTGTGCAATGTCTTTTCAGGGCTATAATTAATTTCTCATTTATAATAGTATGTATTTTTTAATGAATATGTAAACATTTTGGAAAGATGCGCATCCAGTTATATGCTGAATGTGATTTAGCCTCTGAATGATCTTTGCCAGAAGTGGATTCAGAACGGCAATTGTTTACTGCCCAGAAATCACATGTAGCTAATTGAGTGCCCAAATTGGGCTGAATGGTAATGCCACCAGGAATTCCTGACAATGGACTACCAACTAAGGCTGAAGCCTGGCAGATGGCTAGAAGTGAACTTGTGGCAGTGTGGAGGAACAGCTGTCCATTAAGGCTTCCTCTAATTCCCCCAACCACTGCCTGCCAGAATCATGGGAGGGCTATGGTTGTAGCTGCCTACCATTCTGTAGAGGAGTTCTCCCTCCACAATGATGGCCTGGCAGCTAAGGCCGCCGAAGTGGTTTGTCGTTTTATATATGTTAGCCTGTGTAACATATGCGACAAAAGCTGGGTTCTTGTTGAGTCAGATATCTTGCTGTTTATTTGCAACACAAAATGTTTAGATGGCTATATTATCACAGACATACACACATAGTCTGGATTCAGTGCTTACTGATGTTACCGTACCTTACACACACAACCAACGAGACTCTATGACATAGAGAGAGTGACTGAAGGCAAGGTGGGTAATTACAGAATAGGAGGACACTCATTTGAAACTGAGATGTGAAGGAAATTCTTCTCCCAAAGGGTAGTGAATACCTGAAAGTCTCTACCTCAGCGAGATATGGAGGCTAGGTCACTGAAAGTATTTTAAAAAAGAGGTAGATAGATTTTTTTGAAATATCAAGGAATTGAGGGCTCTGAGGAGATGGCATAAAAGAGGAGATGAGGCCTTGGTAAAATCAATCATGTTCTTGTTGAATGGTGGGGCAGGCTTGAGGAGCCAAATGGCCTACTTCTGTTCCTATTTCTTATGTTCTTAGGTTTATGCCAGATCATCAGTGGGGAGGTGATGGCCTAGTGGTTTTATCAACTGACTGTTAATCCAGAGATCCTGGTCATATTCTTAGGACCCAGGTTTGAATCCCACCTTAGCAGATGGTGGAATTTGAACGTAATAAAAATCTGGAATTAAGAGTCTAATAATGGTCATTGTTGAAAAAGCCCATCTGGTTCACTAAAGTTCTTTAAGGAGGGAAACTGCCATTCTTACCTAGTCTGGTCTACGTGTGACTCCAGACTCTTAACTGCCCTCTGGGCATTAGGGATGGACAATAAATGCTGGCCTAGCCAGTGATGTCTACATCCCATGAATGAATATTCTTCAAAAAGTCACATGATGAAGTCATAGCACTATCTTTTCTTGTTCACTCATGGGACATGGGCATCACTGGCTGGGGCAACATTTTCATCCCTAGTTGCCCTTGAGAAGGTGGTGGTGAGCTGCCACATTGAAACGCTGCAGTACACATGTTATTGGTTGACCCACTATGCCCTTTGGCATTTAATCCAGGATTAAAGGTGTCTTAAAGGTGTCCAGTCTGTAATTAATTATGTGCCATAATGCAGCAGCCATAGTTTGTTTTCCTGCAACCAAAACTCTTCAAAGTCTGTCTCCATCTTGAGGCACCCTCACAGTTTTCCATTAACAATGGCAGAAGCCATTTCTACTAGTGTGCCTGGTAGCTGCCCAGAGTGTTGGGCACTCTAAACGGCCATGCCACCTACAGAGCCTGTCTGATGACCTAACTTTGTCTGCTAACTGGTTGTTTCTGCAAAGTTTGTGCACGCAGGCAGTCAGGTCTCATTAACCATGAAGGTTAGTCCCTGGAAAAGAGGCCACCTCACATTTAAAACCTAAGATGATAAGGTCCAATACTGTATGTCATCAACTGACAGTAAATTAATTGTTATTTCATAAGCTAAGCCAACAGCCAAGAGTACCAGTTCTGTGGACCAAATTATTACCTTCAGTCTTGCTTTTGATAAAATAGGGATATATTTTATGTTCAATTCTAAGTCAATAATCAGCAGAAAAGAAATACTGTTTTATTAGTAAAAAGGTTCTTATTCGAGCAAAGATGGGCTGACATCCAAGTCTGCTGTGCTAAACCTGAAGAACTATTTCACAGCAAACCATCATGACTACTTTGCAATACTTCAATATCAACAGAAATAAATAGCATAAATTAGAATTGGTCTGTCACATTCAGATTTAGAGGGACCCTTATCCCAAAGTAGAAACGAGGAGAATTTTCAGATAGAGGAAGAGGTGGCATCAGAGAATTGGCCTGGCCCCACTGATGGGTATGACTGTTGTGGCTGTTTCCACATGTGGCTATGATGCCCTGAGAAAATGGTGGAGGTGGGTTGGGGTCTGCAGTTTGGTAGGCAAACAAACTGATTGTCAGCGTGTCTAAGGGGAATTTTGCAACTTTTGTGCAGGTTGAGGTGATGAAAACATGGAGGTCCACTGACCCGTCTCTGAGGAGCAGATCCCATTATAGTGGAGAGTCAATCATGGAGGAAGATGTTGCGGGCAGGTTCTGGGATCTCGTCGTTCATTAACACACAGTGACCATCGTGATGTTAGCGTTTATTAGTGAGCACCGCAGCAGTCGGGTTGGGCACGTTGAAGTGAATTTTCTGTCGCATTGACATTGAAGTGAACATTGGAGAAGGGGTTTTGTAAACTAGGAGGCCATGATAGGCCAACTGGAGGCAAGCAAAGCTCTTCCTGCAAAGGGGAATTAGCTACTTAGAAATGTAGATGCAGATTCATGCTCATGAGAGACATAGAGCTGAGGAACAAGGAGCCCAAACTGGAAGACAACAAAGACAACTGGGTGAAATGAAGAAAAAGTAGCATCCTCAAAATGTAGAGATACTGCAGTCAGAGACAACACAGTGTGGAGCTAGAGGAACACAGCAGGCCAGGCAGCGTCAGAAGAGCAGTAAAGTTGACGTTTTGGATCAGGATCCTTTTTCTGAAGAAGAGTCCCGACCCAAAATGTCAACTTTCCTGCTCCTCTGATGCTGCCTGGCCTGCTGTGTTCCTCAAAATGTTAGCCCTGAGGAGGGTACACCTACCTAACCAATTAGTTTCTGCCCTAACGCTGAAGATCACCCCAGGTCTATTGGGTCTTGTGGATGCGCCTAATCAGTTGGCCATTGAAATTACAATAGTCCTGAACTTCTTCACCTCTGGGTCATTCGAAGGATGAGCTGCTGACCTAGGTGATATTTGCATGGCCTTCCATGGACTGTATCAAAGGTCAAAGCAAGGACCAGGGCTATGGAAACTTAGGAAGCTCTTATCACGAGGGCATCCCGTCCTAGAAAACACTTGGCTCCTCATTTATCTGACTGAGAAGTGCATTCACCATGCACATAATAAAGTCTGCCATTGCTCCCCACAATGAACAAGGCACAAATCAATACCAGCATATATTTACAGGATGGGAATGTTTTATATTGCTGCCCTGTGTTTTTCTTCCTTCTACCTTGCTTGTATCAGAGACTATAAATACACAAGTTTCAGTTCAAGCAGTATCATGTTCATTCAATTACATTATAATAACTTTACTTGAAACAAATACATGTCATTCAAGCAAATCTCCAAGTGAAATTCCCTGTGGTCTCCTTAACACGGATGTTTACAATGATACCGATCTTGATGAATGACAAGAGGTGAAGCAACATATTTCCTCAAGGCATAGGGCATAGGGAGGTTGTGTTGGAGTTTGTGTTGGAGAACTTTGGTTAGGTCACAGCTGGAGAACAGTGTGCAGTTCCAGACACAACACTTTAGGAAGGATGTGATTGCACTGGAGTGGGTGCAAAGTAGATTCACAGGATATTGCGTGGGATGCAGCACTTTGGCTATGAAGACAGGCTGGATAAGCTACAGTAGCTTTCTTAAGAGCAGAGAAAGCTGAGGGAACCTGATTGAGGAGTTTGAGATTACGAAGAACATGAGCAGGATGGGTGGAAAGCAGTTGTGCCCCTTGAGTAGTGAATGGGCATAATTTCAAGGTGAAAGTCAGGAGGTTAGAGGGGATTTCAAGAAAGATGTTTTTTTCACCCAGAAGGTGATACTTGATACAGTCCATAAAAGGCAAATGAAGTATTTGTGGTACCAAATCCAGGTCCTTCTAAGTATGTAGCAGGCACTCACTTCCACTGCCATTCCCAAAAATGCCTTTTCGGTCTGCTTGGCTGGCCTTCTGCCAGTCTGCAGGAATAGACTGGCATGTTGTGCTGACACTGCCTCCAAATGAACCTCAAGGAAGACAGCTCTGAGCTGTGGAGCCGCCTTGGAATAGTTGTCTGTTCTTCTGCTCCGTTGCTCTTTTCCATACACTTCCAACTACACTGGCAGCTGCAGTAATGGTTGACAGTTCACCCACCACCATCAGAGTGCCAGCCCATTCTTAAGTGAGTGGCAGCTGCACACACTGACCACTAAGCAGCCTGTTTGTTGACAGTTGCTTAAGTGTTAGGCACTGACATAACTCGAGGTTAGAACCCAACAGTGCTCTCATTGTATGGGTTTTGATCCCAGAAAAAAATTGCAACCCTACATGTTTTTAAAAGTTGGAGTAGTAGCTACAATACTTTAAATAAATTAAAATGCATTTAGTATTGTTGATTAAAGAAAAAACAGCTGAGACTCACACAAAGTCATCAATCCCTAATGGCCCTGCCTTGTGGGCATCCAGTGTTGCTTCAAGAACATTCTAATATCTTTAATTTCAAAATAATGTTTTCACTTAATTCCAGATGGACCTTGCCCCTTTAGAAGCTGGCTAGCAATTATTTCATTTGTTTCTTGTCATGTGTTCTCTTGCCTTGCCCAAGCTAACATTCAGCATCTATCTATAACAGTGGCTTATTTAAGTTAAGATAACAAGAATACCTCCTTTATTTGGAATATGCAAGTTTCAGTAATGAGGTGCTTAAGTAAATATGAAGTAAAAAAAAACCTAAACTAAACTGGAAATTTTACAGCAAAGTAGAAGCATGTAAAAGCATTGAGTGTTCAGCAGAAAGTGGATGCTTTTGTACCCAAGTTAAAGCAAATGTAAAAGATTGTGGACTGTTCAAATCTATTTAGTACAATCAAAAAGCCGACTGAAAATTTAAGATTATTTTGAAGGCATTAAAGGCAAACATTGAGAAACCTTAGAGAAATATTCTGGTGAAAATAGTGTAACAAAATAATGGTTTAATTATCTCTTTGAAAAGTTTTAGCTTCACAAATTTAATGATTATTTACAGAGTATAAAACTATTGTATATAAATTATGTTTTTTCATATGAAGCTTATTCATAATTCATTACAAAGCAACATGGCTATGGTGAAATGATTCACCACATGGAAGCAGTTTTTTTAATATTTCACACAAATAAAGCTTTTTTTTGTGAAAATGGAAAAATTCATCTCTCAGGTATTGGTCAATGCATATGCTGAGATTCAACTTGCAAGTTACAATCTGTCATACTGAATCTGGGTCTGAAATGAGCCAGACATGCTGTTGTTTCAGATTATTGTTATTCAGACACTCACCTGAAAACGATGTTAAACTTCTTAAATATACAAATTTTAATTCAAAATTCAAGGTCAAGCAAGTGGAGCATATGCTTTCCCTTAACAAAAAAAACAGAAGAACTGTGGATGCAGTAAATCAGAAACAAAAATGGAGATTGCTGGAAAAGCCCAACAGATCTGGCAGCATCTACGTGGAGAAATCGGAGCTAACATTTCGGGTCGAGTGCGCATTCCTCAGAACCGAGGAAGTTTTGTTTATGCTTTGCCTTATTGTGCTAAGTCTCGAGTGGCCTTGCCGAAAGTTGCAGCAGGCAATTCATCAGTCCAGTCTAAAGAATTGTTCAGTTTTGATTTTCAAAGTGAGGGAGAAGCAGATGCGCTCTGCCTAGGTTCAAGGGAAAATTTCAGCCTACTGTTGTTTCACTTAGAAACCAGCAACCTACAAGGACCTAAAGTTACCTTTAGCAATGTTAAATGAAAGCTATTTCAAAGCTCTGTTTAATCAATTTTGATAATGATTTTACAATCTAAGCTAATAAGGGAATTAGTTCCTAATTGTCTCATTCTGAGGTTTCCTTATAAGTTACCATAACCCATAGAAATGTTTATGTGGATTTAGCAAAACTTATTGATCTCTATAAACACACAAAGTCTTATATTAAGGAAGGGATGAAGAAACTGATGAATCCTAACGGAGAACTCTTAATGAGGACATTGGCCATTGGAGTGTATCACCACGTGAGCTCTCCAAATCAAGCAGTCGGCATTGGAGTTACTAATAGTTTTATTTACAGGAGATTATTAAGATGAACAATTGTAAAAGTAAATGACTATGCAGTATAGACTTTCCATGCATTCAAATGCACCATGTTGGGGTGTGAGTGTCAGAAACAGTCTGTTTTGGAGGAATCAGTCAGTCACTTCATGAAAGTAAAATGGATGCTGGAAATCTGACAGAAATAAAGAAAATGCTGGAGAAACTCAGCCTGTCTAGCAGTATCTGTGGAGAGGCAACAGAGTTAACACTTTGAGTCTGATATGACTCTTCTTCAGAATATCTTACTTTCACAGGATGGATAACTACAGCTGATCCTCAACATTTACTCATTACCTGCTGTGTAGCAGTTAGTGAATCATAGAATCCTTGCAGTGTGGAAGCAGGTCATTCGGCCCATCAAGTCCACACTGACCCTCCAAAGAGCATCCCACCCAGCACCTCCTGACCCTATCCCCCATAACTCTGCATTTCCCATGGCTAATCCGCCAACCTACACGTCCCTGGACACTATGGGCAATTTAACATGGCCACTTCATCTACCTGCACATCTTTGGGCTGTAACTTTGTCGTTTCACAGACCCATGGAGATACCATGCAGGCTGATATTAGGGAGAACACCTATCTACAAAAACCTCTTCTGAAGTGCAAATAAACTGCCTTTACGTAAGTAGTAGAGGAAATTTAATTCCTTGCTAGCACTGAAAGCATGCAGCACAGCTGTGTGGATAGCTGTAAGATTCATTGGCAAGTCCACAGAAGGTGCTATAGTCAACTAGATCTCCAGTCATCTTGACTTGTCAAGCCAACAGAAATGGATGTGCAGGATTGAACATGTGTGTCTGGCCCAGCACAATCCATTTCCACTGTCATCAACTCAAGCAGAGATGTTTCTTATGGGTACACCTTAATGATTGCTTCATATGAAACCTATTATATCCTGAAATACATTCCTGTAGTATGCACCTACATAATCCAGTACATTGTAGCTGAGACAAAAGAAAAAGCAAATAATTTGCTTCTTCGAACATGCAAACTCTACATGATAAGGAAAGTGAGTTGAATCTTACCACTTTTGCTGAAGTGCGAGTTGAGTCAGGTTTTTGGATGGATTCTCAAAGAAAGGCTAGCTAGGTTTCTCACCGTACCTTACCAAATGCACATCATTAACTGCTAACACAGCCGCTCTTTCCCAAACTCCACAAACAGGACTGCCCAGGCACACCCATTGTTTCTGACTGTTCCTGCCCCACAGAACTCATCTCTTCGTACCTCAACTTGGTTATATCTCACCTTTTCTAGTGCCTTCCCACTTACATCCCCGATTTTTCTGATGTTTTACGCAGTTTCAGGATTTCCCGTTGTGGACTCCAGCCACGTTGTCTTTACCATGGACATTCAACCCCTTTATGCATCCATCCCGCATCGGAATGTGTTGAAGTTGTTGAGCGGCAGGAGTCCGGAAGAGAGCGCGAGGGCAGCCTGGGAAGGTAAGCTTTCGATTATAAAAGTCTTACCTCGCGTGACTGCGGCCTTCAGTTGTTGAGCGGAGGAGAGTTCCAGAGTGGGCGCAAGTGGTCGGCTGGGTAACAGTTATCTTTCACTCAATAAATTTGGGAATTAACTAATTCAGAAGAATGAGGGGAGATCTTATAGAAACATATAAGATTATGAAGGGAATAGATAAGGTGGAGGCAGGGAGATTGTTTCCACTAGCAGGTGAAACTAGGACTAGGGGGCATTGCCTCAAAATAAAGGGAAGCAGATGTAGAACTGAGGTCAGGAGGAACTTCTTCACCCAAAGGGTTGTGAATCTGTGGAATTCCCTGCCCAATGAAGCGGTTGAAGCTACCTTGCTGAATGTGTTTAAGGCAAGTCTAGATAAATTTTTGAACAGTAAAGGAATTAAGGGTTATGGTGTGCAGGCGGGTAAGTGGAGCTGAGTCTCAAAAAGATCAGCCATGATCTTATTAAATGGCGGGGCAGGCTCGAGGGGCCGGATGGCCTACTCCTGCTCCTAGTTCTTATGTTCTTATGAAGCTCTCCACTTCTTCCTGGAATAAAGACTGAACCGTCCCCATTGACCGCCACAAACCCCGCACCACCGCACCCCACCCCTGTCTGGCTAAGTTCATTCTCACTCTGAACAACATTTCTTTGAACTCCGCTTACTTTCTTCAGGTCAAAGGGGTGGCCATGGGTACCTGCATGGACCCCAGTTATGCCTGTTTCTTTGTGAGGTATATGGACCATTCCTTGTTCAGTCCTATTGCAGCCCCCACCCACATGTTTTTCTCTGGTATATTGATGATATCATTGGTGCTGCTTCACTCTCTCATCCAGAATTGGAAAATTTATCAATTTTGCTTCCATTTTCCACCCCACTTTCACCTACCTTTGGTCCAACTCTGACTCTTCCCTTCCCTTCCTCAAAAACACTATTTTGATTTCTGGTAATAGGCTGGCCACAATATGCATTACAAACCAATCGACTCCCAAAGTTACCTTATCTATGTATCCTCACATTCTGCTTCCTGTAAAGACTCTATTCCATTCTCCCAGTTCCTCCGCTCCTGTTGCATCTCTTCTGATGATGCAATTTGGTCCCCCCCACCTCGTCCTCATCCACATCCAGAAAATTATTAGCCACCATTTCCACCACCCCCAGTGGGATGCCACCACCAGACACACATTCCCCTCCCCTCCCTTGTCAGCCTTCCACAGGGACCATTCCCTCCAGGACATCCTGGTCCACTCCCCCTTCACTCCGAGCACCCCCCCTGAGAGCCCCACCACAGCTTCTACTGCAACCTCAGAAGATGTAACATCTGCCCATTTACTTCCTCCCTCCTCAGTATCCAAGGACCCAAACACACCTTTCGTATTAAGCAGTGCTTTATCTGCACTTCCCACAATCTAGTCTACTGCTTTCACTGCTCACAATATGGTCTCCTCAACACTGGGGAAACAAAGCGTAGGCTTTGATACCATTCGCAGTACACCTACATTTCTGTCCTCAAAAAAGACCCTGAGCTTTCAGTTGCCTGCCACTTTAACACACCAACCTGTTCCCTGGCCAACATCTCTGTCTCAGGAGTGCTATAGTGCTCCAGCGAAGCTCAGCGCAATCTGAAAGAACAACACCTCATTTTGCTCTTGGGAAATCTACAGCCTTCTGGACTCAATATCAAGTTCAACAATTTTAGGGTTTGAGGCACCTTGTCCCCCGTCCTTATTCTAACTGCCTCACACCAGGCCTTGTTATAACAAGGTCTGCCAGTAAACCCTACCCATGTTCGCCACTAACAGTCTCTATTAGCAGCTATTCATTCTTCCAGGCTGACAGTTATCCACTCCTTTGTCTGCCCAACTGATCTTCTCTCTGTTTGGGCTCTAACTCCACCTATCATTTACTCCATAACCCCCTCCTCTGCATAAACATCAACATGTTCCTAGTTACTATCAATTCTGAAGAAGGGTCACTGCACCTGAAATGTTAACTCTGATTTCTCACCACAGATCCTGCCAGACCTGCTGAGGTTTTCCATCAATTTTTGTTTTTGTGTCAATAAGACCCTGCCTGTCTTGTCCCTCCAATACAATACAATACAATACAACCATTCACAAGAAGAGCTTCCTCCTCCCCAATGTCTTCACCTCTCTCCTAAGAAGACTGTTCCTCGTCCCCCTAGTAATTTATCATATCATCTCATTGCCTGCCCGATAAACCTTGTCACAGACTGTGTTGTTTAGACCCCTGTAAGGTTCCACCCAACAGCTCTTGCTCCAAGCACTGATTAACTCGGTTTGGCAGGGAACTATTGTAGTGCCTTTCTTATTGCGACTTTAATTGTAATCCACACAAGAAGTGCAGAAATTGGCATCTACAAGGCATTGCAAAAAATTTAGGCTCATATGTGAAGCAACCGTTATCTGAAGACCATCCAAATAATGATACTGAAGTAGAATGGTTAACTTTAAGATCAACACTTCAACAACCTGTTAATGATGTACTGAAGACACAAAAGAAAGCATCAAGATCGGTTCTATGTAACAATAATCAAATTTAAAGAACTGTGACAGGAGAAAAGTGCAACATCTTTGGGGAAAAATGGTACATTGACTACTGAGAAGTCACTTTTGGAGATCAAAGGAGTCTGTAACAGAAGCTACGTGATGCAAGGTATGTGGTAGGCCAAACAAGGCAGAGAACTTCAATGACCAGCATGACCTGAGGAATGGTTGTTCTTCATACTATAACTCATCTGCTCCCAATACTGATGGGAACCTCTCCTCATGGGTACTGGGCTCAACTTTATGATTGTGCTGAGCCACTCATCACCGTGAATGGGATAGATCTAGACAAGTTTGCAGACTAGTCCAAAGCATGAACAACAAACCCTCTGTCATTGAGGTTGACAGAGCCACCTGATCTCCATCCTCAAGGATAACTCTAGATTTAGGCAGGATTCCAACCAAAATTTATAAATCTGGGGGACTCCAGTAATCTGACAAACTCTTATAATTATACCATAGAATTACACCATTCATCAGGAGTTCAATGATACCACGATTGTGCTCTTGTACAAAGGAAAAGGACAAAAATCTGAGAGTGATAATCACAGAGGAATCTCGCTGCCTGATTGAGCTGATAAGATGCCCCGTAAAGTTCAGCTCAACAGATTGCTAAGCCACACATGAGAATGTGCAATGCCAGAAAATCAAAGAGTTTTGAGGAAAGGTACAGGCATATGTGACATGATCTTCACCCTTCAGCAATTATGACAGAAATGCTGTGAAAAACAGCTAGCACTCTACTGCCTTTGTTAACCTGACAAAGGCCTTTGGCACAGTAAATAAAAAGCCTTGTGGATTGTCTTAACCAAACTTAGATATTATATACAGTTGCTAATCTGACACAGCAGTTCCATTGTAAAATGACAGCCAGAGCCGCTGACCGCAGTGAACACACTGACCTCTTTGATATAACAGGTGCTGTGGAGCACATAACCCATGTACTCTTCAATAAATTCTTTGCTGTCCTTTCTGGTGCATTTGATGGAAACATTGATGGAATATATATCCAATTCAAAACAGATGGTAACCTCTTCATCTTAGATGACTGAAATCCTCAACCAGGATATCAAAGATGTTAATACCTTGATGATTGTCCCCTCATGTTGCTCTGTGGCCTTCAATAATCATGACTTTTTTGAAAAGCAGCTGACAATATCAGTTAACCATCAGCTAAAGGAAGATTGGCACCAACCAATACTGCCAAATTCTGACTATACCTCACCTACTGTAACAATCAATGACAGAACCCCAAAGTCTGGAGATAGGTGAAGCTATCTTGAAACGCAACATCCAGAAATGTCTGTCTTGGCTATAAAGTGGCAAACAGAATTGCCACAGCAAGATCAGCATTTTCTTGCAAGACACTATGGAGGAAACAAGCTAAACATACTGCATTCAAAGTCATGATATTACCTGTCATCATATTTGTCTATTTCAGGTATATTAAGCATTTGGACAAGTTCCAAATTGATGTATATTTAGACCATCATGGACTTTAAATGGAAGGACAAAGTACCCAATTTTGAGATACTCCAAGGAGCAGAAATGTCTCAGATGGAGTGAACTAACACATATGACTAATAATAAAATACCAATGGTGATCATATATTCACAATTAAACTTGGACACTGCCTGTAATGTAGACAGATTAAGGTTCGAGACCTTGAAAGCGAATGTCAGGAGATGTATTATGTTTGCTATAGTCTGAGTGAAAAATGTAAAAGAAACAACTACCTGGGAAGCAATCTCAAACAGCGGCATGGTTTCCTTCAAACAGCAAGGCATACAGACAACAAAAGACAAGAGCCAAGCTATTCCAACCAAATCTGTCAATTCATCCTTGGCTGTGTTTTGGAGGTGCAAGCCTGCAATCAGGCTCCACCATCACAATATAATAACAGATACATTGTCAAACAGCCATCTTCAAAGCAAAGAAAAGCAGATAACAACAGCATCCAAAATAGATTATAAACAAATAAAGTGCACTTTTTTTCTCTTTAAGTGTTAACACTTATTTGTTGTAACTTTAACATAGTTCTATTTTGTTTGTTAGGTAACAATGAATGCTTTTTAACCACATGCTGTCAGCTCTGAGATTCACAAACTGGCTGTCTTCCAAATGAATACTGGCTTTCATTATAATTCTGTAAGAGGAAGATCCTGATTGCCCAGGACTCAGCCAATCAATAACGCTGTACACCTCTCAGTAACTTGCAGAAGTAGCAGGCAACATCAGCACTCCAGAATCGGAACCTAATTTTTAAACTTTTTCCGGTGGGTGGCTTGTAGTTGACCTGGCAAAAAAAAAGCAGCAATTCAGTGCATTGTTCAGAAATATATCAGAAAAATATTCAACAATAATAAACATACACCATTGTGAAAATGGCAAAAAAGAATTATCAGTGAAGGCAGTGACTGATTCAAAATGAAAACTTAAACATAACATTCTCTTCAACATTATCAATTCACACTTGTGAATAATCCTTCATCGAGTTTTAATGAACGTGTTCTCCTTTGAGAAATCCCTGTGAAATCTTCAAATTTGGCAGGAGTAGTGAACTGGTGATATTGAATCAGATTTTTAGGAACGTTGGACAGAATGAATAATAGGCAGCTGATCTGAGAGTACCTGTTAGAGGTGAACGTTACCACAGTACCCACTTCACCTCTCTCTGACCCCAGGGGTCATCCACTTTCATATTGTTTTTAGGAATGAAGTATACAGGCTAGAAACAATTTAGAATAGACAAAAATGCACATTTTTCACAAATTGCTTTGAATGAAAATAACTGAAGAAATGGACGTTGAACCAGGAGACAGCAGAAATAGCCAGGCTGAAGCAATGAAAGGTTATACATCAGTGGTGAAAAGAATAGAGATTTTACACAGACTAGTAAGATCAAGAGAAATTACTTGCTGTAGGATTCCTAGCCTGTGACCTGCTCCTGCAGCCACAGTATTGATAAGGCTAGTCCAGTTCATTTTCTGGTCAGTGGAAATCCTCAGGACATTGATAATAGGTGATTCAATGATGGTGGTACCATTGAATGTTAAGTCAGGTTCACTCTTGTTGGAAATAGTGCCATTTCTTGGCAGTAGTGTGACATGATTGTTACTTTCTACTCATCAACCCAAGCCTAAATATTGTCCGGAACGTGATGCATTTGACCATGAACTGCTTCAGTATCTGAGGAATCGCGAATGGTGCTGAACATTGTGCAATCATCAGCATCCCCATTTCTGACCCTATGGTGTGGTTTTCTCAGGTTGACATCTCGATTTTAGTCATGCCAGGTGCTACACCTTACATACCCTCCTGCACTCTCCATTGCTAAATGCTAATCAGTATGAGTTCAGAATTAATTTTGAGGCCTTTGAGGAAAGTTCCCTCCTGACTATATACTACACTTTTTCACCTTTGCTAGGGCTGTCCGGCCAGTGGGATAGGATGTACCCCAAGATGGTGGTGGTGTTGTCAGGGACATTGTGCGTAAGGTATGAGCCTGTGAGCATGGCAGATCAGGTTGTTGCTTCACCGATCTATGAGACAGCTTCCCCAATCTTAGCACTAAAGAAGGGCTGTGTTTACCATTTAATGGGCCACTCTCTTATTGGTGAGAGATGATTGGTGGTGGTTTAATTTGATGGTCACCACACCTCTTGTGAGGTGAGAGGTCGAGAAGGAGAGCCCTTGATGATAACCTCAGCTAGTACGGGAATTGAACACATGCCTCTGGTATCACTCTTCATCACAAACTAATCATCCAGCAACTGGAAGAATGATCACTGAACTCAAAATGTCAAGTGTGCTTTTTCTCCTCAGATGCTGCCAGGCCTGCTGAGTTTCTCCAGCAATTTCTGTTTTTGTTTTACCAGAGAACCATCTCCGGAATCTTTTGTTATGTGGTCTCTTACATCAGAACTGATTTGGGCTGGGACCTTTTATATAACTGATTATTAACCCTATTCTCTATATAATTTTATTCATATCTATACATATGTAGCCAGGAAACTTTGCAATGGCTTCTCTTCACACTCCTAAACCAATAGCTTCAGTATTCCCCAAGGATCCATCCTTGCCCCCGTTTCCTATTTGATATTTAAATCTCAGCGAAACAATAATGGCACCAGCTATGTATATGCATTAACCACACCCAGTAAAACTTCCCTGCTACCTCTCCTCTAAGATGTCGACTAATATCCCACATGAGGAGAAACTTCCACCAAGTGCAATACTGGAAAAACAGAAGATATTGTGCTTGGTGCTTGTCATAGATTCTGTTCCATTGTCACTGAATTCAATCCCTCAAATTGACAACAATCCAAGGCTGAATCCAAACTGCTCATTTTCTTTGGCGTTATACTTAATGCAGTGATGAACTTTCTCCCACACATCGTACCATTGCTAAGACTGCCTATTTTTACCTGGTTTCAACCTTGGTTCGAATATTTTCCATTGAAATGTTCATCCATGCCTTTGTTATCTCTGGACGTGTTAATTCCAGTGTAATCCTTCTCGTCTTCCATGTTCTATCTTTTGTCAAGTTAAATCATTTAAAAATCTCCTGTCCTTACCTCAACAATACCCTTTTACCAACCATTCTTGTACTCACTAACCTATATTGGCTCCCAGTCAAACAACACCTCAATTTAAAAATTCTGATTCATGCTTTCAAATTGTTTCAGAGCCTCACCCCTTCATAATTCTGTAATCTCCTTCAGCACTACAACAGCAAGATCTCCGCCATGTAAAGTCTGGCCTGATGATCATTCCCAATTTTAATCACTTTACTATAGAGCAAAGGAGTAACACTTGACTATGTACATTTATAAAAAGCTACATCAGTCATGATATAATACATCACATCATGATGGAGTGACAATGAGGAAAGAAGCAAGAGTAAGATTGCCAGCTATAATTGAATCTATTCCTGGAGGTTTCAGCACATAACTTTCTCCACCTACCCCCAAAACTCCAGCCATTAGTTGGCCACCATATCCAACCGTGGGATTCACTAACAGTCTACACCAACTGGAAAACAAAAAAAAAATCATTACATAATTGAACAATGCTTAACTGTCAGCCAGGCATCCCTTTTTTCTCTTGTCTTCAATACTTTTATTTCTGGTAAAGAGAAACGTTCAAAGCAAATGGCAAAAAAACCTTTTCTTTAATATTCTGATGATTATTCTCTATGCTTGACCATGGCAGTGATCTGGAGATAAATCATTAATTCCTGGAGATTCCCAGCCCATCCTGGAGTTTGGATCGTATACTAAGACTAATTGGACCTATTTGGTATAACATGAATAAACATTATTTTGAAATAATCTTATGAAAGTTGAGCAACCTCTCTATAGCAGTGTGATTCACCTGGCCTCTACACAAAGCAGTGTGTTTTTTTGTGCAATATGTAGCATTGTATTCATCACAAGATCTTTTTTTGAAGTGAGCTTAAGATGATGAAGGTCACATAGCTATGGAACGCGAGCAAGGACATTTGTGTATGATTGTGTTTCAGTCCAAGTATTCCCCTTTTCATACAAAAAAGAAAAAAAAAATGCATTATTGTATATATTTTGAGTTACACAAGTTACTATGCATATTGATGACCGTTCTTATTCCCTGGAAGTTCATTATTACCATAGGTTTATGCATATGCATTGCATGTGTAGTCTATAAATAGTGTTGGTCTCATTCTTGTATAGGTACATGCTGTTGTCATTGGCAGTTTTTCTTAGTGTTTTGCTTCCCTACAGAATGCCATCCTTGTGTTACTTGCTGTTGTTGTGGCGCTTCCTGTTATTCCTTTGCTATGGTGGGTTGCAGTGGAACTCTTAGTCTGATGGTTGACATGTCATCTGTGCAGATGGTGCATTTGCCTTTTCCAGATCACCCATCTGTTTGAGATTGTAGTGGTATAGCTGGTTATTCACTGTCAGTGGTTACAATCGAGGTGACAACTGCTTCATGCAGGTCCAAGTTATCAGTTGGTCTTACTTTTGTTAAGAACATTGAAGGTTTGTACCTTAACTGACTCCCTAATACCCAACACCGGCAATGGCTTAGCAGTCTTATCAAAATGAAATTTGGCTTTTCACAGTTCCATCCTTTGGCTTTGTAACTCACACTTGTTACCCTGTCTGGTTTCAGAAGTTTCTTCAAGAGTGGGAGAGTAGTTTTGGGCTGTATGACATTAGTCTTTGTGTGGGGCAACTGTCAATACATTTAGTAGATGTTTTTCTTCATTCAGCGATTGCCTTGTATACATCTGTGCTGGATTCACTCAATTTCTTTATGATTCCTTTGGCAGTGTGAGTAGAGTTTACTTTCTCAATTGTTTATGAAGTGACTGCATTCTTCACCCGTGAACAAAGGACCACTATTGCTTATCACAATGTCAGGAAAGTCACAATGGCTGAAGTGTGCTTTTTGGCATTGAACAATGGAAGGTTATCAGGGTAGATGTCAAAGTTAGCTGGTCCACCTCCCAGTAGTCAGAATAGTAATCTATTGTGGCAAGATAATCAGTTCCTGCAAGTGTAAAGAGGTTTATTCCCAGCTTCATCTATCTGGGATGTCACATATCATCGCTGATTCTTTAACTTACTAAGCTTGGTATTCATTACAAGCATTACACTGGGTGATGTGATCCCTGATTCCACAGCTCATGTTTGGCCAGTAGAACATCTATTCCATAATTCTCCCATGAAGTACCTTGGGTTGTTTCAATACACGAAAGGCATGACATAATTGCAGTTTGTTGTGGATGTAAGGAAACACTCCTAAAGGAAATTGCTTGGGACATTTTTAATTCATATATCCCATGTACAGACAAAACCCATTAAAATCATTTCGGTAAAATTAAAGAATGACTAAAATTTTAACTTTCCTTGTAAAAATCTTCATGGCAATATTATTAACAACATGTACAGTGACATGAATGTGTTTCAGCTTCCACAATACATAACCAATGATTGGTAAATTTAATGCATATCCTTATTAGCAATCATGAAATTCTGTCAACTAATGCACTTGCTGTGTTGCAGTCCATAAGATTTATTTGAAAGCATTCTGACTAAATATTGTTTTAGACTGTGTGTGCTATTTCTTTAGGTTCAGCTCTTATAATTTTTTTAAAAAATAGTTTTCATTAGTGGCTTATTATGGACTCTAACACTGAGCCACAGAATTTGCTAAAGTCCATTAGATGGTTCTAGAACGACAATGCATATTTTAAATTTACTTCTTCATGCTTCATGAACATGTGAATATCCATTAACAAGCACTTGTTGCCCATTCACAATTACACAAGAGAAGGTGGCAGTAAAACATCTTGAACTGCTCCAATCCGTATGGTATAAGTGCTCTCAGAGTGCTGTTAAGAAGGATCTTCTAGGATGTTGACCTGAGTGTTAATGAAGGAATGGCGATATATTTCCAAGTCAGGGTTGGACCGAGTTTGGACCCTATCCTTTCCAGCATGAAAGAGATGGCCAATTCCATGACAGCACATGTTTCTCAGTGTCCCTGATTTTATTGCAGCAAGGGCAGAAGGCAAACTGCAGTAGATCATTGCTGAGGTTATATCAGCTCAGCTTGCGGCCATGCACACTCAGATTCTGCTCTGAAATGGAAGCCAATGTTCAAAGGGGCTTGCAGCAGTAAATTAGAATTTGTTAGATGGTTAGTTTTGACTGGTGCAGACTCAATGTGTGTTTTTCTGTGCTGTTTTTCTGACCTCTATAACTCTGAATCAATTTTCCTTCCAAAGGATTATTAGGATTACACCCCAGAGAAAAGGTTCTGTGGTGCATAAACCTATTATTTTCTCTCAGGGTGATGACATTCATCTCTCCATTCATTCTAAGTCAGCAGTACCCCAGCCAGTTTAGGTTCAGGTGGTTCACACTGAAACCAAACCTAGAAGGCCCAGATTTGCTTGAAACTGTCCACATGTATTCGTGCCTTCCCCACCCTCTACCTGCACCACCCCCCCGACCACCCCAAACAAAATTTCAGCAGCCATTCTACCAGGCAAGTCACAACTATTGTGGCAGCCCTGTGTAGGAGCATTAGAGTATGCACAGGAATCACAAGACAAACACTAAAAGAATGCAGAAGGGTGAATAATTCATTCTTATTTGTATAATTGGATGTGTTATTTGATAAGGATGCAGAGGTGACATTTTTATTAATGCTTTTTATGGCCACAATTTGTGGCCATAAGGATACTGTGATGCAACTGAACACTGCTTCTGGAAAGCACAAAAATTTCCTTTTTCGAGCTTTAAATACTGAGATTGGCTGCTCACCTTCATGGAGATGGCTGTCAATATGAGCCTAGAGGGTCCTTAGGAAACATACCTGGCAGCAAGAATGTGTTCAAAGCTGATAGGAAAGTCTTGATAAAACTGAATAACATGCCAGTTAGATCCAAGCTAGAATACTGTAAACAGTTTTGGTCCCCTTATCTAAAGAAAGATCTATGTGGAGAGGTTAAGTAGATTGGATCTGTACTCATTGGGGTTTAGAAGAATAAGATGTGACTTTATTGAAATATACAAGATTCTAAGGGGACTTGGCAAACTAGATGGTGAAAAGTTGTTTCCCCTTGTGGAGCAGTCAAGGACCAGAGGATATAATCTCAAAGTAAAGGATTGCCCAGTTAAAGCAGAGATGAGGAGGAATTTCTTCTACAAGAGTGTAGTGAATTTCTGGAATACTTTACCGGAAACAGCTGTCAAGGCCAGATCATTAAATATGTTCAAGCCTGAGATAGACATTCTTGTTTCATCAGGAAGGGAAACAAGGGTTGTGGGGAAAAGCAGCAAAATGGAGTTGAGAATAATCAGATCAGCCAAAATTTCATTGAATTGCAGGGTAGTCACAGTGGGACGAATGGCCTACTTCTGCTCCTACATTTCATGGCCCTGACACAAATCCTCCTTATTTTGCTGCACCCGTACTCTCCGCCACCCCACCCTCCACCACCTCCAACCCAGCCTCAAGGGCCTTGGGAAAATTCTTGGCCTTATTTGCAGAATGTGTTAGGATCGAAATCTTCTCAGTACTTGACTTTCTGAAGAGGTAGACAAAATGAAACAGGAGGGTGTAGTCCTGATAATGAAAGATTGGATGGAGGCAGCAATCAGAGATTAGAATCCCCACAGAGGCCACTTGGCCTATCAAGTCTGCATCGACCCTCCGAAGAGCATGCCATCCTGATCCTCACCCTATCACCATAACCCTACATTTGCCATGGCTAATCCACCTAACCTGCACATCTTTGGACGTGGGAGGAAACCAGAGCATCCGGAGGAAACCCACACAGACAGTCGCCTGAGGGTGGAATTGAACCCAAATCCCTTGCACTATGAGGCAGCAGTGCTAGCACATGTGTCACTGCGCTATCCAGGAGGGAGAAAGGATCTTAGCTCATAAAATTAGCATTGAATCAGTTCATGTAGAGTGTAATAAAGGGAGGAAAAAGTATTGATAGATATAGATTATAGATATTCTAACAGGTGTAACGGTGTAATTAATAACGATGAATCAGAAAATGAAACTAATTTTCACCTTTTAAGAACAATCAAACAAGTTAGGCTTTATTCATTAGAGTTTAGGGGTATAAGGGTGATCTGATTGAAACACACAAGATTTTGAGTGATCATGATAGGATAGCTGTTGAGAAGATGTTTCCAATGGTGGGCAAATCTCAAGATAGCAGCATAGTTAAGAATAAAGGGACACTCATTTAAAACTAAATGGGAAGGAATTTATTTTCTCAGGGGGTAATGATCTAGAATTCTCCAACTCAGAGAGTGATGATGGCTAAATCACTTAAAATGTTTAAAGAGGAGTTAGACAGACTTTAGATAGGCCAGGGAGTTGAGGGTTATGAAGAGCTAGCATAACAGTGCAGTTGAGGCCTGGGCATATCAACCATGATCTTACAGAATAGCACGGCAAACTTAAGGGGCTGCATGACCTATTCCTGCTCTTAGTTCTTAGGTTCTCATGTAACAAGGATGATCCTGCACTCATGGGCTAAATCTTAACATTGGCAGGTAAACCAAACTTGCAATTACAGTGGAGAGACACATTCATAGAATCATGATGAGGTAGTTTTGCAACTCATTAATTTTGAACTGTTTATTGAGAATAGGCTAAGAGAAAGGCCAGTTAATAACCTTGTAGTAAACAGGTTTCTAGGGAAGAAGGACCACAATGTTATAGCATTTTACGTTGAGCTATTGTTTTAAATCTGAATAAAGCAAATTCTTTTTGGATTTGTAGGCTAAGATTGATTGGAAACTACATTAAAAATGACAGCAGACAAGCATTGGAAATCACTTAAAAAATTATTTCCTAATTTTCAGCAAATATGTTCACTTCAGGAATAAAAATCATATGGGAAACGTCATCCAACCATGGCTAACAATTGAACATATAGACAACGTTAGATCAAAGGAATAGGACAAAATTAGTCAGCCTGGAAATTCGGAGAATTTTGGAATTCAACAAGGATGACTAAGAAATTAGAGACAAAAACAGAAGTTGCTGGAAAAGCTCAGCAGGTCTGGCAGCATCTGTGAAGGGAAAAACAGAGTTAAAGTTTCGGGTCTGGTGACACTTCCTCAGAAACTGATAAGGAAGAATAAAAGGAATAAAGCAATAAACTACCAAAAGACAGAAAAACAAGTTGTAAAAGCTTCTATGGGTATGTTAAAATGTGCAGGTTAACCTAAATAAGTGTATGCTCATTCGATATTCAGAAATGGATTTATTGGATACAGCAGCGTTATAAACAAATAGCAGACTTGATTTGTTTGGATTGGAGTCTCCACATGAACTCCCATGTGCTACATTTGTGACACTTCACCTGCCCTGTTATCTCTATACAACCTTGATATACGTGCTTAATCAATTAGCTACCATAATTAATCAACTTAGTTTTAAAATTAATTTTAAATTAATTATGATCTTGTTACTGGCTGATTCAATTAGTTGCTTAGCTTTAGACTAGCACAACCCCTCAGCCTGTGCCCACCACCCTCACTGTGCTGCAGCACCACTTACAGTTTTTCTCCCGTGTTACTTTTAGCTGTATCTGTTTAGATAAAGGATGCTGGGTTCTTAACCGCCTGACTTGCAACTTGGTAAGTACCATAGCGTATTCTGTTTCTTTTGTCAGATTTCCAGTTCATCATAATTTATTTCTGTTTTAAATTTATAATTTTTTCAGGAAAGCAACATTCATGCCAATCTTAAGTAAGTCAATGACCCATATCTTCTAATCAGTATCAAGCCAGAATCGGCTGGCAGTAATCCCATTAAAGATTGTCCACTTACCTTTTTGTGATTTTTTTGCAGCCAAACTTCCAGGTCTGTCCTGTCCTGGAATGCTCCTTCATCTGGAATCCGACTAGAAATTCATTCAGGGCAGGATCAGCATTGGAGGCCAAGACACATCTACTTTTTTATTTAGCAATAGCTGCCATATTCCAGCAGGTAAAATTTTTGAATGTACCAAAGACACTTTGATAGCTACTGAGAGGAAGTAAGGGTGTAAGTAAGACAGGAAGAGCTGAGCTAATGATGATGTTAAACAGTCATGTTATATATCATGAAACACATATTCACTTTATACTAGTATTATTTGCTGGTGATACTGTGGGTGGGGTTTCGGGTATGATAAAGTTATATTTTTGTCTTTGGTGCTTGATATAATAGGTTACATAAGCAACGAGAGAAAATTCTACCTGTGGAGAAGCCAGCCCAAGTTTTCTGCCCAAGTGCACTCAGTTATTGGACTGCTACCTTTTCTACTCTGTATGCTTTCTTCTCAAAACTGAAAATCCGCTGTAACACCAGTACCATCCCTCACCTCTTCCTCTGCTACATTGATGAGTATATCGGCGCTGCCTCATACTCCCATGAGGAGCTTGAACAGTTCATCAACTTTACCAACACCTTTCACCCCAACCTCAAATTCACCTGTACCATCTCTGACACCTCCCTCTCCTTCCTGGGCCTCTCTGTCTCCACCTCCGGTAATCGTCTCAGCACCGACATCTATTTCAAACCCACAGACTCCCACAGCTACTTGGACTACACCTTGTCTCACCCACCCTCCTGCAAAAATGTGATCCCTTACTCCCAATTCCTCCACCTCCACTGCATCTGCTCCCAAGATAGAGCGTTCCACTCCCAGACATCCCAGATGTCCTCCTGCTTCAAGGACTGCATCTTACCCTCTCTGTTGATCCAAAATGCCCTCAACCACATCTCTTGCATTTCCCGCACTTCTGCCCTCAAACCCCCTCTCCCCAACAAAAACAAGGACAAAGTCCCCCTGGTCCTCACATACCACCCAACTAACCTCCACATCCAGTGCTTCATCCTCTGCCACTTCTGCAACCTGCAATCCGACCCCACCACCAAAGAGATATTTCCCTCCCCACCACTATCTGCCTTTTGTAGGGACTGCTTACTCCGCGACTCCCTTGTCCGCTCCACACTCCCTACCAACCCCACCACACTGGGCACCTTTCCCTGCAACCGCAGGAGGTGCTACACCAGCTCCCACACCTCCCCCCTCACCCCCATCCCAGGCCCAAGACAAACTTCCCATATCCGACAGGGGTTCACTTGTACATCCTCCAACCTGGTCTACTGTATCCGTTGCTCCCAATGTGGCCTTCCCTGCATCGATAAGACCAAGTGCAGACTCAATGGCCGATTTGCGGAGTACCTGTGCTCTATACGCGACAAACGACAACACTGTCTGGTTGCCAACCATTTTAACTCCCCCTCCCACTCCCTGGGTGACATGTCCATCCTGGGCCTCCTCCAGTGTCACAATGACGCCACCCGCAAACTGGAGGAGCAGCACCTCATATTCCGCCTCGGGAGCCTACAGCCTGGTGGCCTGAACATGGAATTCACCAGTTTTAAAATCTTCCCACCTCCCGGCTGCATCCCATGTCCAACCCTCCCTCTCATCCCTGCCTCCTTGGCCTGACATCTGCCCCACCCTTCCCACTGACCAATCCCCAATACCCACTACCTGCATCCATCTATCACCATCCCACCTACCTTTCCCCACCTCCACCCCTCCTCCCTCAATTTATTTCCCAGCTCCCTTCCCCCTCCCCAGTCCTGATGGTAGGGTCCTGACCCAAAACGTCGATTTTCCTCCCCTGATGCTGCCTGACATGCTGTGTTTCTCCAGCTCCATGTTGTATTAAATCTAATCCCAAAGTTGGTTTGCTACAAAAGTGGAAAGTGTGCTACATTGTAGTTTTAATCACCTAGCACAATGAGATTTTGCTCAGAGTTAATGCTAACTGGACAAGATGATCTACAGGACAAATGAAGTACAGAGGCATAACGGGTCTGAAGGAAGTATGCAATATATAAATGAGATGTTAAAGGTCAAAAATGTCAAATGTGGGACCAACAGAGACGTGATGCTTATGAGGAATTGAGCTTGAGTGGGGTATCAGTTCTTGAATTGTGTGACATGCTGCGTATGACTCACGACTCTTCCAACCTTAGACCTGCTTTGCCTATGTCTGTACAGGCCATAGGTATCTTTATTTTTTGAAATGACTGTTTTCAAGTAAACACAAAAAAAAAACAAAGAACTGTGAATGCTCAGAAACAATACAGAAATTGCTAGAAAAAGTCACCAGCTTCAGTGAAGAGAAAGCAGAGTTAACAAGTTAGGCCCAGTGATCCTTTATGAGAACATTTTGAGTTGCCTGCTTTGTTTTTCCAGCCATTTTGTAACTTCCTTCAAGTGCCTGCTCGCTAATTATTGGGTTTAAGTCAGAGTATGAAGCCATCACCTTTTATTTAGCTGGTGTACAGTTTTATGTGGGGAGGGGTGGTGTCGCAGTTTCATTCATTTCCACAAAACTACAGAGCAGCATTTAGAGAAAGAACAAAGCCACCAAAGCATATAAACGGTCCCATTTTACCAATCCTGGAAACACAGAACGCATTTCAAAGGCTTGCTGCAATTATGAGGGTTAGCCTTAGTTGTTCACACTTTTGTTTTTGAATCAGAAGCTCATTGGTTGAAGTCCAACTCTAGGTGTTTGGACAATAAGTAAAGGCTGACATTTCAGTGCCGTACTGTTGAATGTGACCTTACACTAAGGCAGTGTCTAGCATCTAAGGTGGATGTGAAATACTCATAGTCATAGTTCAATCATAGTCTCCTATGGTGTGGAAACAGGCCATTCAGCCCATCAGGTCCACACCAACCCTCTGAAGAGCATCTGACCCAGACCTACCCTATCTCTGTAACCCACATTTCCCCATGGCTAATCCACCTAGCCTGCACATCCCTCGACACTGGGGCAATTTAGCATGACCAGTCTACCTTACCTGCACATTTTTGGACTGTGGGAGGAAACTGGAGCACCCAGAGGAAATCCACGCAGACACAGGGAGAATGTGCAAACTCCACATAGACAGTTGCCTGAAGGTAGAATCGAACCTCAGTCCCTAGTGCTGTGAAGCAGCAGTGCTAACTCTGCTACCATGCTACCTCTCTAATACTATTTTCTGATATTATTTTCACAACATCAAGGTAAAATACCTGGCGTACCATTATCCAGTCTTTTGTTTACCTAACTGTCTTTGTCTCCCTCTGGGCTCCACCTCCATCTAACCTCTCACTCTTTCACCCATCTCTCCCCCCACCCCCGTCTTCAGAATATATACCACTTTTCCCAAGCTAGTACTAGTTCTGAAGAAGGGTCACTGGACCTGAACTGTTGACTCTGCTTTCTCTCCACAAATACTGCCAGAACTGCTGAGTTTCTCCAGCAATTTCTGTTTTCGTTCCAGACTTCCAGCTACTGCAGTTCTTGGTTTAATTTTATGACATTTTGAAATATTGTCAGTTATTGTAAGAATCACAGCAGCCAATTTTCACAGAGCAAGCTCTCAGAAACAGCAATAAGGTTATGCTCAGGTAAACTTTGAAGTTGAGGGATAAATGTTGGCCAGGATACCATGATAACACCTCTATTCTGCTTCAAGTTTACACTGTACCTTCCCCTGAGAGACTATACCTTGGTTTATCATCTCTACAACAGATGGATGCCACTAGTACATGAAGCCATGGAAGCTGAAAGAGTTCAACACATTTGGCATTGCCACAGCTAAACAACTTCAATGGGAAGTTATAGGGGAATATCTATTCTACCAGTTTTTTTAATGTCAACTGTGCTTTTTCTTCTAATAGTTGTACTTGGGCAGTCACAGAAATGTAGATAGATCTCACAGATTCTGTGAAAGAGATCTTTCTATTTTGCCACCTTCCGGGCCCTCTGACAACAGGATCCAGAAATCAAAAATGAGTTTTAGTATTTGGAAGCTCTTCATCAGAGGAGACTTTTACGTTCAGTCTGTCACAACATTTTGCCCACAAATGGCTTACAGCACAGGTTCCTGTCTCAAAGATTGTTATGAGAAATGACATCACTATCCAGCAGACCTTACTTCAAAAGTTGATTTATATCTTTCTTCAAAAAAAATTAGTGCACATGTTGAAAGCTCGTGTCACATGCTTGACAATACTTGGATTCAATTGCTGGAGGTGTTCGACACTGGCAGAATGAACAAAATGGACAGCTACTGACTGTTCCACTTTTAAACTCTTATTTGCTAAGCATTAAAGACTCAAAAAGCAAGTTACCTAAGTTACTGCTGACAGGTTGCTAGCCAATCGTCTGTATTAGAAGGTAAAAGACACTCTCTGGCTTGTTTTTAAATTCAAACTGTTCACCATTCACTAATTGCTTTGAAAATAAACTACAGGCACTTGTTCAGCAGCTATTAGAAACAATAGTGACTTGATTAACAGGTAACAATAGGAAGAGGCCGTTTTGAGCATAAATGAATCAGGGAAGCATGCATGGATAATACTTGTACAGCATTCAGGAAGAAAATGATATCTGGGCACCACACCTTAGGAAGGGTGTATTGGCCTTGAAGGGAGTACATCATAGGTTTACAAACATAGGGTTAATCTGTAAGGAGACGTTATACAAATTAGACATGTTTAGAAGGTTGAGGGGTGATCTGGTCTAAGTCTTCAAAATATTAACAGGAAAAGACAGTGTAGATAAAGGTAAACTATTTCCTCTGGTTGGGGATTCTAGAACTAGGGGGCATATCGTACAAATTAGGGCCAGACCATTCAGGAGAGATGTGAGGAAGCACTTCTACATACAAAAGGCGGTAGAGGTTTGGAAATCTCTTCCACAATGGCAGTTGATGCTAAATCAGTTGTTGTTTTAAATCTAAGAGAGAGAAATCTTTGTTAAGCAAAGATATTAAGTGATGTTGGCCAAAGGCAGGTATATGGAGTTAGGCTGCAGAGTGGCCATGATCTCATTGAATAGCAGAACAAGTTTGAGGGGCTGAATGGCCTACTCCTGTTCCTATGTTCCTATCTGCTTGCAGAAGTAAAGAAATGTGTCACTGATGGAGGCCATTCAGCTCATCATGTCTGTAACAGCTCTTTTAAAGAATAATCCAGTTGATGTCAGTAGAAGAAATCTGTTGCCTAAAGGCTTCAGGCCCCTGGAGCAAACTTATGATGATGTCTCAGAGCTGCACATTATTGGGTATAAATACCACAGTGTAGACTGATTTAGAATATACTAGAAAAAGCTGCACCAGACTATATGAGAGCCCTATGCCCTGGAAGATACCTTGAGAGCATATGAACATGAAAACACAAAGAAGATGGTTTAGGATTAAACTTATGTAATTATAAGTCAAAGACTGGCGTATCTATGATTGAGTATGAATGAAATAAATAATGTTATGGATTGTTGAAAAAAGATATATTTTATCAAAACTTTTCATCTTACACTCATCAGGACATTTTTCAAGAATAATAATTCAAAGGAAAAGCCAATATTTATACCTAGTGATGGATGCATTGTGCATGGTAACACTCCACCAACAGGAGTCCACTTGTCAAGCAATCAGCACTCTCCTGTCATGCAGTAGAAATGTTGGATTTCATCTTGAATTGATATTCTTGTGAACAGTCCTGGCAAGTCAAAAAGCTTCAACAAAACATATACTTTTTTCTCAGCAATCTTCAAGTTCTGTACTCTCAGATAACATAATAGTCTTACTTTGAACCCTAAGCCTGAACACAGCCTTGACTGTGCCTTTCGCTTGGCTAGCTTTTCTCAGACACAAATTTATAGCATGGCATCAAATCACATGATTAAAACAACCTATTCCCTCATTTACCAGTATTTTCACATATTACATTCTTTCTTGTCATTGTCCATCTACTTAGCCAAGACTTGAACACAAAACTCAAGGCTGACACTCCAATGCAGTGTTAAGGTAGTGGTGCTCAGCCCAGATATTGTATTTCAGAGGAGACATTAAAACAACTCCCTGCCTGCCGTTTCAACTAGCTGCAAACAAATCCTATGGTGATGTCCCAAAGAAGAGGAGGGGAATTATCCCTCGATCCCAGCCAATATTAATTCCTCAATTAACATCACAGGATCAGATTTTCTGGCCATCAAGACATTGCCATTTGTGGCAATGCGGCATAAGTTACCTGTTATGCTTTCTACATGACAAATGGGATGATAGTTTACAGAATATTTAACTAACTGTAAAGAGCCATAACACCATAGAAATGATATAGCCTAGTAGCGGCCTTTTGGCCTATCTTGTTCATGGCAACCCAAAGACTCCCAGAAATCCCTTCTAATCTTCCTGCACACAGACCATAGCCCTGCAGCTTACAGCACTTATGGTGCAGATCCAGGTACTTTTTAAAAGTGTTTAGGGTCTTTACCTCCACTAACAATTCAGGTAGCGAATTCCAGATATGCACCACCTGCGTAAAAATGTTTTTCCTCATGTCGCCTCTAATCCTTCTACCACTAAGCTTGCATCTATGACCCCTGGTTTTGAATTTTCTGCTCAGGGAAACAGATCCTCATGGTCTTGAATACCTCAATCATGTCGATCCTCAGCCTTCTCTGTTCCAAGGAAAGCAACCCCATCCTCTCCAAACTTACCTCCTAGCTACAATTCTCCAGCCCTGGCAACATTTCTAGTAAATCTTTTCTGCACTTTCTCCAGAGCAATTATGTCCGCCCTTTCATGTGGTGACCAGAACTATACACAACACTCCAGTTGTTGCCTCAACAGAGTGTTATACAGTTTCATTATTAAATCACTGCTTTTGTATTTTATGCCTCTGCCAATGAAGGAGGGCATTCTATATGGCTTCTTTACAACCGTATCTACCTGTACTGCTAACTTTAGGGACCTGTGCACTTGCAAGCCACAATGTCTCACTTCATTTACCCCTTTCAGTATATCTCTGTTTATTGTGTATTCCTTTTTACTGTTTAACCCACCTAAATGCATTACCTCACACTTGTCAACGTTGAACTCCACCTGCCACTTTCCTGCCCACTCTACCAACCCATCTATATCATTTTGGAGTTTATAGCTATCCTCTACACTATTCATTACACGGCCAATTTTTATGTGGTCTGCAAATTCCCAATTGTGTCCCCCATGTTCAAGTCCAATTTGTTAATATATAAAACAACTAACAGTAGTCCCAACACCAAGCCCTGTGGAACACCACTCAAAACAGCTTTTTATTTGCAAGGACAGCCATTAACCATTACCCTTTATATCCTGTTATTAAGCCAACTTTGGATCCAATTAGACACATTACCCTGTATTCTTTTTTGCTTTTTTACTTCTTTGACCAGTCGGCCATGTGGGACCTTGTCAAAAGCCATACAAAAATCCGTGTAGGCAACATCCACTACACTACTGTCTTCAATCGTCCTTGTCACTTCCTCAATAATTCAATCAGATTTCTAAGTCATGACCTTCCCTTAACAAAGTCATGCTGACTAACCCTGACTAATCCATGTCTTTCCCAATCTCTCAGGCTTGATTCTGACTATTTGCTCACCGCCGAAGTAAGACTAGCTGGCCTACAATTGTTTTGCATTTCTTTTGTACTTTTTAAAACAATGAATCACATTTGCCTCTTCCAGTACCTCACCTATGTCTAATGAAGTTTGGAAAATAATCCGGAGAGCAATTGTTATTTCCTCTCTGACCTTCTTCAACATCGCAGGGAATAATCCATCCAGCCCTGGATATCTACCCACTTTCAAGGATTCCAAATCCTCTAACACTTCCTCTCTTGTCATAATTATTTTGGCCGATATTTCACACTGCTCCTCTTGGATTCCTATATCTACATCATCCCTTTCCTTTGTGAATGCGGTACAAAAAATTGTTTAATTTTTTTTTCCATATCCTGTGCATGTTCACACAAATTCCCTTCTTCATCTCTTATATGTTCCACATTTTCCTTAAATATCCTACTGCTATTTATATACTGGTAAAACATCTTTGGGTTTTCCTTTATCGTTTATATTATATCTTTTCATGCCCTCTCTTTGATTTTCTTATTTCTTTTTCTCCACTTGAGCCAATTTAGCATTTACAGTTGTGGTGAAAAGTGGAATACAATATACAAATATCATATTTTTAATAACTCAGTCAGAAAGTGGTTATAGAGTTTGCCTCTTCCCTTTCTCATGCACCTTTTCCTCCTCCTCCTCTTTCCTCCCTCTCAGGATTGATGTATAGCTGATGGCAAGGGTTGTAACTTCCTGACAGTGAGGTTGTGTAGTCAACCAACATAGTTCTCAGTGCCCATTCTGTTGAATACTGTAGAGTCCTCCACTGTGGTTTAGGCAATGCAGATAAGATTACATTACACCCAGTATGTTCCATAGGTTTCAAGTAGAAAACTCATTAAAGGCAAACAGGTGAGGGCCAGATGCTAAAACGTCCTGGCCTGATGCTGCCAGTAGTGGAATGGTTTGCTCTAAGGCACTCAAGCCATCTTGCTAAAACATTTACTTGGTGTGAGATGTCCCTGAAATCAATTTGGTCAATTATATTGCACATAGATAATTGTAGGCAAACTTTATTTGATTGTTTGGGTGTCAAAGGATAAAGATGTGCAAATGGAATTGATGTATAGATCAATTTAATTGGAAGTTGGAAAAGCCTTGAGGGACTTCAATGGTCTTAGGTTTCATCAACCTTCAAAATTGGACTAAGGGAACAGGCACTAACATCAAAATAGGCAATCATGTTTTTATCAATTAGACACACCTCCATAAGTCCTGTCTTAGCATCTTATAACATTGTGCTTCAACACCTAGCAAATCTCATTCCTGAAATGTTAATTAATTCAACACAGCCTAGAGCATTTTAAATTCTATTTTACAAATATCTACTTTTCTGAAAACAAGGTACCAAGCTTTTACTTTGCTATTAAATTTAAGGATAAAATAGTAATTTTAACAGCTCAGACTAATCTAAAGTTTAGTTGGAAGCTATTGTCTGATCCTCACTGGATCTATCTATTCTAGACCATTCTATTTCTACAGCAATCTGTGTGTACAGATACTTTCCAGCCTTCCGATTTGCAATTTATGAAACAAGAAACTAGTTATTTAAAAAAAAGGACAGAAAGCATTTTTAAGTTCAGCTCTCTTTGTCTTCCAGTAGTGCAAGATTTTAACTCTTTCTGGACCTAAGGCACAGATATTCATATATTCTCACATGTTGCTTTTGCAACTAGCTCTTTAAGAGTAAAAAAATTAAGGAAGACTGAAAATTCAAGTTCACATTCATTATTTTAAGCTGAACTCACTCTACATCATGAATTGGATAAAATCTATTGAGAACAAATACAGAATGATTCTACCTAAATATAACATGTTTTCCTTTCAATACTTTGAGTTATAATGTGGGACATTTGCACAATTCAGACTTTAGTAGTTTAAAGTATAATTAATATATTGACGATTCACAATTCCATTCACAACCTTCATTTTCACCAATAGTGTAACAGAAGCAATCATGGGAAATCAGGGGACAGAGATACAGAAAAAGAGAATGAACACAGATGTACAAAAGCAAAAACTTGCCCACAAGACCAAAGCCAAAGTAGATGATTTTTGACAGATATTCAAGTTATCATTAGAGATAAAACAGGCTGGAAGAGTACAGTCATCACTAACATGTTTCATTAACTATCCATGTTTCACTTGAAATGTTGCAAACAAATTCAGTATACTGTTTGGCTTGCAAGATTGGCTTTTGTTGCAAATAGTTAAATTCTGCTCATTGAAAGTAATGCTATAATTTTTTGATTAATCACATAACATGAAAATACCAATTATGATTAATTTTGCTTGAATTTTTTTTAGTTATTAGTTTTCTAATGCAAGCATAAACCTCAACAAGTTCATGATCAGACTATACAAGCACTAGCCAAAAGTATATGAATGTATGAACCCCTGCTTAATGTAGCTGGGTCATAAAATATAAGCCCAGTTACAACAAATGTAAGAAAACTAATTTAAAAGTGGTGCTTTTGTTTTCATTTTCATGAGGACATGAGAGCTGGCGAATCATTGGAGTCCAACAGGAGGCAGTTCCAGCAACTAAAATGAAGGTGATATACTTAATATAATGACAGAACTTGGTTCAAAGGCATCACAAAGAGGCACTTAGGAAGCAGACTCTTCAAGAGTTACTTTCAAGGAAGGGCTGCAGTTGGAGGGGGAGTGGTTCCCTGCCTTGATGATGCTTCACTGGATATGTTTTTCCCTGAGGCCAGAGCACTGAAAGAGCTGGGAGTAAGAGGTCAGCAAGGCCAGAGATCACAGGGGATGTTTGTCATTGGGAAGCCACACAGACATAGCTTTAGTGCCACATGAGTTTCAATGACGTTTTAACATCTAATGAGACAAACGGACTCTGTTATACCAGGTTCATAATACAATCACAAATGGTGTGAATGAAATATGAATTCATGTTGATGACCCAGGCATGACCATGCACTAGGGTTGACAGCAACATTGTAGTCTCACAAAGGACAACCCTGCCACCCCCAGTCAGTCAGAGATGAGTACCACATTACTAATACTGAATGACTGCTCACAGCTATTCTTAGAGGATTGAGAAACAGCCTATAAATGTTCAGCTTGAAACAGAAGGTGAGCCTCAAATGATCAGCAAAGCAGCAGATGCTGGGCGGAGCAGGGTGAGCTATGTAAATGTTGGTCATGTGCAGACAATGGAGTAGTCTATCCAGGGCATGAGCAGCATCAATAGTGTCTGGTTTATGAGAGAATTACCACCTCCACAGAGAGAACAGCAACCCTCATAGAAAGTCACATGGGCAGGCAAGGGCAGTCTCTTTGGTGAAAGAGAAGTAAAGAACAGTCAGGTGAAATGAAGTGAAAGAAAGCTCAATGTGAAAGATGAGAACAGTGTCTGTGACTAGTCACAGAATGGCACATACAGATTCCAAACTTGGCAAAGTACACTGCTGCAGGAGACAGATGTGAAGAGTTTGTGTGGGTCCTTTTAATAAATCAGCGCACCCTGCTCAGACGTCTGCAATGACACATTTTGGCTGAACAATTATTGTTCTAGTCATAGAATCATATAGCATGGAAACAGACCCTTCAGTCCAACAAGTCTACACTGACCATGTTCCCAAACTAAACTAATCCCACCTGCCTGCATTTGGCCCATATCCCTCTAAACCTTTCCTATTCTTGAACTTATCCAAATGTCTTTTAAACATTGTAATTGTCCCTGCATCCACCACTTCCTCTGGCTGTTCATTCCACAGACTAACCACTCTTTGTGTAAAAAAACTTGCCCCTCATCTCATTCTTAAATTTTTCTCCTCTCGCCTTAAAAGTATGTCCCCTAGTGTTGCACTCCCCTACGTTAGGGAAAAAGACCTTTGCTATTCATCTTATCTGTGCCCCTCATGATTTTATAAACTGCTATAAGGTCACCCCTCAGTCTCCTATACTCCAGTGAAAAAGGTGCCAGCCTATCCAGCCTATTTTTATAACTCAAACCCTTCAATTCTGGCAATATTGTGGTAAATCTTTTCTGAACCCTCTCCAGTTTAATAATATCCTTCCTATAACTGGGCAACTAGAACCACACACAATACTCAAGAAGAGGCCTCACCAATGTTCTTAACATCCTCAACATGAAATCCCAACTCCTATACTCAAAGTCTAAGCAATGAAGTTAAGCATGCAAAATGCCTTCTTAACCACCCTGACTACCTGTGATGCAAATTTCAAAGAATTATGTATCTGAACCATAATGTCTCTCTGTTCTACAGTACTACCCAGGCCCCTACCATTAATTGTATAAGTCCTGCCTTCATCTGTTTTACAAAAATGCAATACTTCACATTTATCCAAATTAAACTCTATCTGCCATTCCTCAGCCCATTGACCCAATTGATCAAGATCTCTCTTTAACCTTAGATAATCTTCACTGACTACTAAACCACCAATTTTGTTGTCATCCGCAAACTTATTAACCATGGCTCCAATATTTTCATCGAAATCATGCATGTAACTGACAAACAAAAGCAGATCCAGTTATTGAGCTGCCCACCCTGGTTAACTATATATTCACTATATAGGCAAACTGTTTATATATGCGGAGCTTAGACTGACCTCAGAACTGTCTCAAGGCTATGCTGGATTAGTCTCTGCATCAACATCAGTTTATGTTTTTACATTGAGGAGGCACTCATTAAAAACGTAACACTGTGAGGTTTGTTGCTAATGCTTAACCGACATGATACACTCTATGGACTTCACAAGCTTCAAAATCTCCCCTCCCCCTACCGCATCCCAAAACCAGCCCAGCTCATCCCCGCCTCCCAACCTGTCCTTCCTCCCACCTATCCCCTCCTATCCCCTCCTCCCACCTCAAGCCCCACCCCCATCTCCTACCCACTAACCTCATCCCGCCTCCTTGACCTGTCTATCCTCCCTGGACTGACCTATCTCCTCCCTAACTCCCCACCTACACTCACCTTTACCGGCTCCATCCCCGCCTCTTTGACCTGTCTGTTTCCTCTCCACCTATCTTCTCCTCTATCCATCTTCTATCCACCTCCCCCTCTGTCCCTATTTATTTCAGAACCCACTTCCCCTCCCCCATTTCTGATGAAGGGTCTAGGCCCGAAACGTCAGCCTCTCTGCTCCTATGATGCTGCTTGGCCTGCTGTGTTCATCCAGCCCTGCACCTTGTTGTCTCAGATCCAGCACCAATCTCTGTGGAACACTGCTGGTCATCGGCCTCCAGTCTGACAAATAACCCTCCACCACCACTGTCAAGCCAATTTTGTATCCATTTGGCAAGCAATCCCATGTGATCTAATTATACTAATTAGTCTAACATGTGGAACCTTATCAAAGGCTTCACTAAAGTCTAAGTAAACAACAGCTACCACTCTGTCCTCATCAATCATTTTGGTTACTTCCTCAAAAACTCAATTAAGTTTGTGAGACACAATTTCTCTTGCACAAAACTATGCCACGCAAAACAAATCCCAACCTATTCCTAATCATTCCTTGCCACTCCAAATGCACGTAAATCCCACATTTCAGAATCCCCTCCAATGACTTACTCATCACCAATGTTAGACTCACAGGTCTGCCCTCACCCCTTCTCTTCCCTCCCGCAACAGCGATAGGGTTCCCCTTATCCTCACCTACCATCCCACCAGCATCCACATCCAGAAGATCATCAGACGCCATTTCCACCACCTCTAGCAAGATGCCACCACCAGACACATATTCCCCTCCCCTCCCCGCTGATGCTGCTTGGCCTGCTGTGTTCATCCAGCCCTGCACCTTGTTGTCTCGGACTCTCCAGCATCTGCAGTTCCTACTATCTCTGATTCAATTTTAACCCCTATGTGGTAACAAGGCCTGGTGCGTGGGGTAGGGGGCTGGGACATGGGAGAGTTTAGGCCCTAAAATTATTGAACTCAATATTGAGTCCGGAGGGATGTAGAGTCCCCAAGCGGAAAATGAGGTGTTGTTCCTCCAGCTTGCGCTGGGCTTCACTGGAACATTGTAGCAAGCCAGAGACAGAGGTGTTCGCCAGGCGACAGGTAGTTCAGGGTCTTTTTTGCGAGCAGAACGTAGATGTTCTGTGAAGTGGTCGCCAAGTCTACGCTTCGTTTCCCCAATGTAGAGAAGACCACATTGTGAGCAGCGAATGCAGTAGACTAGATTCTTGAAAGTGCAGGTGAAGTGTTGCTTGACTTGGAAGGTATGTTTGGGCCTTGGATACTGGGGAGGGAGGAGTTAAATGCACAGGTGTTGCACCTTCGCCGGTTACAGGGGAAGGTGCCGTAGGGCTGTGGGGAGGTGTTGGGAGTGAAGGAAGTATGTACCAGGGTGTCCCGGAGGGAACGATCCCTGCAGAAGGCGGACAAGGGAGGGGAGGGGAATATGTGTCTGGTGGTGGCATCTTGCTGAAGGTGGCGGAAATGGCGTCTGATGATCTTCTGGATGTGGATGCTGGGGGATGGTAGGTGAGGATAAGGGGAACCCTATCGCTGTTGCGGGAAGGAAGAGAAAGGGTGAGGGCAGAAGTGCGGGAGATGAGTCGGACCCCTTTGAGGGCCCTGTCGACAACGGAGCTGGGGAATCCTCGGTTGAGGAAGAATGTGGACATTTTGGAGGCTCCCTTGTCGAAGTTGGCCTCATCTGAACAAATGCGACGGAGACAGCGGAACTGAGAGAATGGGATGGAGTCTTTACAGGAAGTGGGGTGTGAGGATGTATAGTCCAGGCAGCTGTGGGAGTCAGTGGGTTTGTAATGGATATTAGTGGCCAGTCTATCCCCAGAAATGGAAACAGAAATGTCGAGGAAGGGAAGGGAGGAGTCAGAGATAGACCAGGTGAGGGCAGGGTGGAAATTGGAGGCGAAATTGATGAAGTTTTCCAATTCTTGACAAGAGAGGGAAGCAGCACCAATGATATCATCGATGTATCGGAGAAAGAGTTGTGGGTAGGGGCCAGAATAGGACTGGAACAAGGACTGTTCCACGTACCCCACTAAGAGACAGGCATAACTAGGGCCCATGCGGATACCCATGGCAACCCCTCTTACCTGAAGAAAATGAGAGGAGTTGAAAGAGAAATTGTTGAGGGTGAGGACAACCTCGGCCAAGTGGAGGAGGGTGGTGGTGGGTGGGGATGGTTCAGGTCTTTGCTCCAGGAAGAAGCTGAGAGCCCTCAGACCCTCCTGGTGGGCAATGGAGGTTTAAAGGGATTGCACATCCATGGTAAAGAGGAGGTGGCTGGAGCCAGTAAACTGGAAGCTTTGAAACTGACATAAGGCATCAGATGAATCATGGATGTATGTGGGTAGGGTTTGGACCAGGGGGGAGAAGACTGAGTCAAGGTAGGAAAAGATGAGTTCTGTGGGGCATGAGCAGGCTGAAACAATGGGTCTACCTGGACAGTCCTGTTTGTGGATTTTTGGCAGGAGGTAGAAACGAGCTGTGCGGGGTTGGGGGACTATTAGCTTGGAAGTGGATGGGGGGAGATCACCGGATGAAATGAGATCCGTAACCATAGTGGATACAATGGCCTGATGTGCCATAGTGGGGTCATGGTCCAGGGGAAGGTAGGAGGAGGTATCTGAGTGCTGGCACTCAGCCTCTGCACGGTAGAGGTCAGTACGCCAGACAACAACAGCACCACCCTTATCGGCAGGCTTGATGACAAAGTTAGGATTAGATCTGAGTGCACGGAGTGCAGTCAGTTCGGAGGGAGATAGGTTGGATTTGTTGAGGGGTCAGTGAAATTGAGGCGACTGATGTCACATCGACAGTTCTCAATGAAAAGATCGAGTGCAGGTAAAAGGCCGGAGGGAGGGGTCCAGGTGGAGGGAGAGTGTTGGAGTTGGGCAAAGGGGCCTGTGGGACGGGGAGAGGACTCTTGTCCAAAGAAATGAGCACGGAGGCGAAGACGGTGGAAGAACAGTTCAGCATCATATCGTGCCCGAAATTCGTTAAGGTGGGGACGCAGAGGGATAAAGCTGAGGCCTTTGCTGAGTACAGAGCATTCAGCGTCGGAGAGCGGAAGGTTAGGAGGGATGGTGAATACCCGACAGGAGGTGGGGGGGGGGGGGGGGGGGATAGAGTCAGAGGGAAGGGGAGGAGAGGTAGGTTCCAGAGAGCCATGGGTATTTTTGAGTTGGTGCATCTTGTGGGCCTTGATGCCTGAAAGGAAAAGAAAAAGTTTCTTGTTAGCACGGCGAATGAGCCGGAGGATGAAGTGGAACTGCGGAGTGGTGCAGCCCTGAGCCAGCGCATTACGATGCTGTTGGAGAGAAAGGTTGAGAGTATGTATGTGACGCCACATGGCACTGAGCGTGGATCTCAGGATGCGGCGAGAGCAGCTGTTTGCGGAACGTTGAACATCATGGAGGTATCTGTGATCCTGGGAGGATTCAAAAAATGAGGGATGAAACTTCAGTTGGAATCCACGTGGGGTGCGTCTGAGCCGGAGGCAGTCACTGAGGAATATGATATGGCTGTGGAAACAAGTTTTGGCAAATACCTGGTCAAACACCAGGATTGACAGTGAAATTAAAGTTGGTGGGCAAGAAGAGAGATTGGAACGGAAATCTCATCGGAGAGAGGAGCAGAACTTCTTCAAGGTGGGCATGCCTAGAAGAGATGTGGCAGTGAGTTAAATACTAAATAAAAACCAAAAGAACTGCGGATGCTGTAAATCAGGAACAAAAACAAAGTTGCTGGAAAAGCTCAGCAGGTCTGGCAGCACCTGTGGAGGAGAAAACAGTGTTAACGTTTCGGGTCTGGTGACCCTTCCTCAGAACTGATGGTGGCTGGGGGGTGACCACACACAGGAAAGCAGCAGTAGCCAGGTTGGTTGCACCACAACTGGCTCTGGGGCACAGCAGGAAAGGGTAAAGGTAAACAGAACCTAGTGATAGTTCGGGGGACAGACAGGAGATTCTGTGGCTGCAAACGGGAATCCAGGATGGTGTGTTGCTTCCTGGGTGCCGTGGTCGAGGATGTATCTGAGCAGCTGCAGAACATTCACAAAGGAGACAGAGAGCAGCCAGAAGTCATTGTGAATGTTGGCACAAATGATGTCGGTAGAAATAGGGATGAGGTTCTGCGGAATGATTACAGAGATATAGGAAAAAAGTTTAAAAACCAGAACCTCGACGGTGGTAATCTCCAGTCCCATGTGCTAGTGAGGGTAAGAGCAGGAAGATATGGCAGATGAATGCGTGACTAAAGAATTGGTGCAGGGGGCAAGGATTCAGATTCCTGGATCAATCAGGATCTTTTCTGGGGCAGGTGTGACCTGTTCAAGAGGAACGGATTGCACCTGAACTGGAAGGGGACCAATATCCCAGCGGGCAGATTTGCTAGTGACACAAGGGAGGGTTTAACTAGATTGGAAGGGCGGGGGTGATCCTCAACAGCAGGGATGCAAGTGCGAGGCTGGAAGGAGATACAGCAATCAGAAACAGTAAGTTGAAGAGACATTTTCTGAAGAAGGGTCTAGGCCCGAAACATCAGCGTTCCTGCTCCTCTGATGCTGCTTGGCCTGCTGTGTTCATCCAGCTCTACACCTTGTTATCTCTGTTGAAGAGACAGGTCAGGCTGGAACAGGACGAGCAGTGAGGAATGCTTGTTGGATTAAATTGCATCTATTTCAATGCAAGAGGGCCGACAGGTAAGGCTGATGAAATCAGGACGTGGATAAGTATGTGGGACTGCGATATTATAGGAAATACAGAAACGTGGCTAAGGGAGGGACAGGACTGGCAGCTTAATGTGCCAAGGTACAGGTGCTTTAGGCAGGACAGAGGTGGAGGAAAAAGGGTAAAGGGGAGTTGCATTTTTGATTAAGGGAATATTACTGCAGTAGTAAGAGATGAAATAACTGAGGGATCATCCAGTGAGGCTTTGTGGGTGGAGCTAAGAAATAAGAAGGGGATGGTGACATTATTGGGGTTGGACTGTTGGCCCCCAAATAGTCAATGGGAATTAAAGGAACAAATATGCAGGGAGACTGGGGAGGCTTGCAGGAGCAATAGGGTGATCATAGTTGGGGGATTTTAGTCTTCCTAACATCGACTGGGACTGTCACAGTGTTAAGGGCTTAGATGGGGCGGAATTTGTCAAATGTGTTCAGGAAACCTTCCTCAAGCAGTATATAGAGGGTCCTACTTGGGAAGGGGCAAAACTCGACCTGCTCTTGGGAAATAAGTGACTGAAGTGACAGTGGGGGAGCACTTTGGGACCAGTGACCTAGTTCTATTAATTTTAAAGTAGTTGCAGAGGAGATATACTGGTCCACAGATTCAAGTTCTAAGTTTGGGCAAGTCAAGGTTTGATGGAATTAGACAGGAGCTTGCAGAGGCGGCACGGTGGCACAGTGGTCAGCACTGCTGCCTCACAGCACCAGGGACCCGGGTTCAACTCTAGCCTGGGGCGACTGTCTGTGTGGAGTTTGCACGTTCTCCCCGTGTCTGCGTGGGTTTCCTCCGGGTGCTCCGGTTTCCTCCCACAGTCCAAAGATGTGCAGGTTAGGTGGATTGGCCATGCTAAATTGCCCATTGTGTTCAGGGAGGTGCAGATGAGGTGGGTTATAGGAGGATGGGTCTGGTGGGATGCTGTGAGGTTCAGTGTGGATTTGCTGGGCTGAAGGGCCTGTTTCCACACTGTAGGGATTCTGTGACTCTAGGGGTTGATTGAAGTAGTTTGTTTGCAGGCAAAGGGACCTTTGGCAAGTGGGATAGCTGGAGTTCAAGGTCTATTTGTTCCTGTGAGGATGAATGGAAAGGTTGGCAGGAGTTGGGAACTCTGGATGACAACAGATATTGAGTCTTTGACCAGAAAAAGGAAGAGGCATGGCTCAAGAACAGGTAGCTGTGTTCAAGGGAATCCCTAGATATATATAGGAGATACAGGAGTTTAGTGAAGAAGGAAGTCAGGACGGCGAAAAGGTGGCATGAGATAGCTTTGGCTGAGAAGATTAGGGTGAATTCAAAGAGATTCTTTAAGCATATTAAAGGAAAAAAAAAACTGAAGAGAAAATAGGACTCCTCAAGTACCAAAGTGGTTATGTATATGTAGAACTGCAGGAGATGGGTGAGGTCCTCAATGAATATTTCTCCTCTGCATTTGCCGTGGAGAAAGACATGAAGATTTGGGAACTTGGGGAAGTTAATGGCAATATCTTGGAGACAGTACATATCATAGTAGAGGAGGTGTTGGACATATTAGAATGCATGAAAACCAAAAGAACTGCAGATGCTGTGAATCAGGAACAAAAACAAAGTTGCTGGAAAAGCTCAGCGGGTCTGGCAGCATCTGTGGAGGAGAAAACAGAGTTAACGTTTCGGGTTCTGAGGAAGGGTCACCAGACCCGAAACGTTAACTCTGTTTTCTCCTCCACAGATGCTGCCAAACCCGCTGAGTTTTTCCAGCAACTTTGTTTTTGTTAGAATGTATAAAGTTGGATAAGTCTCCTGGTCCTTAAACAGATATATCCAAGAACCCTGCGAGACGCGAGATAAGAAATTGTGGGGGCCCTGTCTGATATATCAGCATCATCGTTAGCTACAGGTGAGGTCCTGGAAAACTGGAGGGTAGTGAATGTTTTGCCCGTATTCAAGAATGGCTGCAAAGAAAAACCTGGGAATTATAGACCAGTAAGCCTAACATCTGTGGTAGGTAAGTTACTTGAGAAGATTCTAAGGGATAAGATATGCATGCATTTGGAAAGACAGGGTTTGATTCGGAGTAGTCAGTATGGCGTCATGCATGGGAGACCGTACCTCACAAATTTGTTCGAGTTCTTTGAAGTGACCAGGAAGGTTGATGAAGGCAGGGCAGTAGATGTAGTGTATATGGGGGATTTCAGTAAGGCCTTTGATAAGGTTCCACATGGTAGGTTGCTCTGGAAGGTTAGATCACATGGACTCCAGGGAGAGCTGGCAAATTGGATACACAATTGGCTTGATGGTAGGAAGCAGAGAATAGTAGTGGAAGGATGCTTGTCGGACTGGAGGCCTGTGACTAGTGGTGTGCCTCAGGGGTCAGTGCTGGACCCATTGCTATTTGTTATCAAAATCAATGATTTGGATGAGAATGTACAAGGCATAATTAGTAAGTTTGCAGATGACACTAAAAAAGGCGGCATTGCGGACAGTGAGGAAGGTTATCAGAAATTACAGCAGGATCTTGATCAGCTGGGGAACTGGGCCGAGAAAGGGTAAATGAGTTTAATAAAGATAAGTTTGAGGTGTTGCATTTTGGAAACTCAAATCAAGGTAAAAGTTTGATGGTGAATGGTCGGGCCTTAAGGAGTGTGGTGGAACAGAGGGACTTTGGAGTTCAGAAGCACAGTTCTCTGAAAATGGATTCATAGGTCGGCAGGGCAGTGAAGAAGGCTTTTGGCACACTGGCCTTCATCAGTCAGTGTATTGAGTATAGAAGTTGGGAAATTATGTTGCAGTTGTACAGGGCATTGGTGGGGCCACTTTGGAGTATTGTGTTCAGTTTTGGTCACCTTGCTATAGGAAGGATGTTGTTAAACTGGAAAGAGTGCAGAAGAAATTTATAAGGATGCTACCAGGACTCAAGGAACTGAGTTATAGGGAGAGGTTGGACAAGCTAGGACTTTTTTCTTTAGAGCATAGAAGACTGAGGGAGGATCTTGTAGAAGTGTATAAGATCATGAGAGGCATGGATAGGGTGAATGCCTACTTTTTCCAGGGTTGAGCAATTGAGCACTAGAGGGCATCAGTTTAAGGTAAGAGGGGAAAGAATACTTGGGAACCAGAGGAGCAACTTTTTACGCAAAGAGTGATACGCATATGGAATGAGCTGCCACCAGAAGTGGTTGAGGATGTTACATTAACCACATTTAAAAGACATTTGGACAAACAGATAGATAGGAAAGGATATGGGGCAAGTGCAGGGAAATGGGGTTAGTATGGATGGACATTTTGGTCAGGACAAATTTCAGCTGAAGGGCCTGTCTCTGTACTGTAGGACTCTATGAGTCTATGAGTGTGATGGAGTACTCTATATCTGCGTGGCTGAGTGCACGTCCAACAACACTCAAGGAGCTTGAGTCCATCCAGGACAAAGCAGCCCACTTGATTGACCCTGCATCCACAAGCATCCACGTCCTCTGCCACCAACGCTCAGTAGCAGCAGTGTGTACTACTTACAAGATGCACTGCAGAAATTCACCAAAGATCCTCAGGCAGCACCTTCCAATCCTACAACCACTTCCATCTATAAGGACAAAGGCAACAGATACATAGGAACATCACAACTGCAAGTTCCCCTCCAAACCATTCACCATTCTCATTTGGAAATATATCACTATTCCTTCACTGTCACTGCATCAAAATCCTGGAATTCCATCCCTAACAGCATTGTTGTTCTATCCATAGCACATGGACTGCAGCGGTTCAGGAAGGCAGCTCAACACCACCTTCTCAAGGGCAACTAAGTACTGGCAATAAATACTGGCCAGCCGAGATACCCTCATCCCATGAGTGAGTAAAAAACGTGAGAAAAATACATTTATAGTGCCATGGGAATGGAGTGGGGAAATGGGAACAACTGCAGAAATACAGCATGGAATTGAGGGGTTCGAGTTGATTTTTCCCTTTTTGGATCGAATTTAATATCAGGTGGCTTAGTATATATTGGCAGGGCATCCTTGACCTAAGCATCATTATTGTCTGACTCCAGTAGGTCGTTGCATTACAACTTTCATTCAGGTCAAAATATATATTCTGTATGAGGTGATACATTTTTGTCTCTCTGTCGTACAGACTGTTCCTTCTGTCTTCCAGCACATGACTGGTGATGTCACATTATCATATACATCACATTTCATCAACCTACATAAATAGCTTCTTACAGCAATAAAGTGACCCTGTTGCTCTATGTAATTATTTTATAGGGTTTCTCAACTTCTGACAATTTTGCCCAAAGCATTATCATTCAGCTTCATAAAATCTCATATTGGTAACAGATGTGCAACATCTCTTTCTGAATGCACCTCAGCCTTTGGCTGTCAAGTCTGCACAATTAACCCATCTATCTATTCATCATTAAGCCTGTTAATGTTATTTGGTGTGAAAAACGTAAGACTATTCTGCCATTCTGCCCATTGAATCTGCTCCACCATTGAGTGAGATCATAGTTGATCTGCTAATTCCACTTTCCTGCCTGGTCCCCATAACCCCTGATTCTCTTACTGATTAAAAACCTATCTCAGCCTTTAATATAATATACTCAGTCTCTACAGCTCTTTGCAATAAAGAAATGCACAAATGTGGCCATCAAGAACCTATCCAATGAACCTTTATGAGGAATATCAGAAACAGAACAATTTCTTAATAAAATGATCAGTCAGCGTTCACGTCACACAGAAATGGCAGTTTAGTATAGTCCTCCACACAGTGGGACATGGTGAATTCTGAGAGGGACCTCTGACATATGGAACTTATTCCGATGAATGTAGTACATGCTGTGCCATGTAAATACAAAGGAGATTATAGGTGCTCTATGATTACTGATACCTTGTCCCCCATCCACAGCCCCACATCACTCAAAAAAGGCAGCGTTGCATATAAGTGCATGTCGGTGAATATTTACGGTTCAAAGTGAAAGGGAATTATCTCCAATCTCTTGTGCAACCAACAAGACCATGGTTTCTCCTAATGAATTATGGCCCACTGGTGAGACTTTAAAGGTCACTTATGGTCACTTCTGCTTCACAAAGATAGCCATGATTGCTTTGGAATGACCAATGACATGGTCAAGATTTCTTATGTCCACTATTTGTATCCCACACAGTTTCACATGGAGGGTATCATGATTATAGATTTCTTCAGCCTTTACTATGGACACATGACTGATCTCTGTGCGTGTCCCCAAATGACTTAACATGATTTATTGGACTAATTGCAGCCAACTATGCAGGCTGACCATTCTGACCAACTTGACTGGCCCACTATGGTAATACAGAACTCCTAACCCTGACCACCTCAAGCAACTGAATGGTCATGTCCAAGCCACTGGACTGAGATACTGTATAGGCTGACCTAAGCAGAACACCTTCACTTATGAGAGTCCGCCTTGACTTGATCAAGGACAACAACAAACTTTGTTTTAAACAACACCTATGAACCAGCACTCTCGATAAACCAGCAAAAATTTTATGCCAAAAGTTTACTGTATTGTGGCAATCTCTGCAATGTCCAAGTAGTCAGTTGAGGGCGCAAATGAGAAGGGTCTCTGCTGGTAAGTTTTACTTAAAACCAAGTTGCATATTACTTAAGTAATGTATGCTGCAAATAAAGTATAACAGTGGGTACTCCCGCATTACATTTCTATTACTCTGTGTGTGTTTTTACATTGATTGTATGGACCTCTTGATCAACCGGTGCATTCCTGGCTAATAAAAAGTTTGCTGTACTTCCATAAACTTTGAATCATGACCATTTGGCTAAAGCACAACACAACATAGTGTGTTTGCTATGTAGCTGCTGGCATGTACCATAGGTGTGACATTGATGTAGCACAGTGCCATATATCAATATGTCTGCCCCCTTGACTGATCGCTGTTGAATACTATGTCAAGCTGCCTGGCTTTGTGTTTGTGCCAAATAGCAAGGCGAGACAGAAGCGCTGTGTGCCTTTAAGTTCTGAATGAGACCGTGAAGTGCACAAATGTAATGCAAAGCAGAGATGCTGTGAGCATCCAAGTAGGCACAAAGTCAGTGAGCACCAAGATGGCAAACAAAGAGCCCTGAAGTAAACAAAAACAAACTTGCTGGAAAAGCACAGCAGGTCTGGCAGCATCTGTGAAGGAAAAAACAGAGTTAACGTTTCGGGTCCCTTCCTCAGAACTGTTTTAGCCCTGAAGTAAACCCTGTTGGTCCCTGTCTCTGCACGCAGACTGGCAGTGTTACATTGTTGGGTATCAACATGCACCAAAGTGCAACATTGAAGTGGAGAACTGTAGTGTTAAGTAGGTTGGAGATGTGCCATGATGACATGGTGAGGCTGGTATAAGTCCAATGCTAACCTTTGTGGATGGAGGAGTTGGAGGCAACCCCTGTCTACAGAATGTAAACTGAGGTACTCACCAGGGTGGAGCCCTACAGAAACAAATGGTGAGTATTGGACCTGTCACATACCTGCTCTCACTTTCATGTCATGTCTAGTTTCTCTCCAGCACATAAGACAACAGCAAATTATATTTAAATGAGATTTGGTACTAATGAGATGTTAATACATGCAAAGAGGTCTCTTACTGCTTACTAATGAAATTCTCATCTCTTCATTAGAACTTTGGGTGTAAAATCAGACTTTTTCTTTATGTCATTAATCTCATTTTTACCAACCAAGATACATTTTACCAAGTCACTCCCTGTTGTCCACAACATCATTGAGCAGCAGAGAAAATTCAGCCCAAGGTCTTTATTTCCAGATGACAAAAGACTGCAGAGGGCAATTCAAATGATAAGGAGATATTTGCAGTGCTGTAAGGAAACAGCAAGGACATTGGTTCGGTTACTTTTGGAATATGGCATGCAATTCTGATCTTTCTGCTACAGGAAGGATGTTGTGAAACTTGAAAGGGTGCAGAAAAGATTACAAAGATGTTGCCAGAGTTGGAGGGTTTGAGCTATAGGGAGAGGCTGAATAGACTGGGGCTATTTTCCCTGGAGCACTAGAAGCTGAGGGCTGACGTTATAGAGGTTTATAAATCATGAGGGGAATGGATAGGGTCAATAGACAAGGTCTTTTCCCCCGGGATGGGGAAGTCCAAAACTAGAGGGCATAGTTTTAAAGTGAGAGGGGAAAGACTTAAAAGGGAGCTAGGGGGCAATCTTTTCACGCAGAGGATAGTGTGTGTATGGAATGAGCTGCCAGAGGAAGTGGTGGAGGCTGGTACAATTACCACTTTTAAAAGGCATCTGGATGGGTATATGAATAGGAAGGGTTTAGAGGAATATGGGCCAAATGCTGACAAATAGGGCTAGATTTACCTAGGATATGTGGTCGGCACAGACAAGTTGGACCAAAGAGTCTGTTTTCGTGCGGTACATCTCCATGACTCTATGACTAATCTGAAAACTCAATCAAAGAGACAGAATACGCAAAATGACTTCCTTCTCAATGCTTCTATTTTCCAGGATAAGTCTGTGCAGAGGAAGCAACAAAGCACAAGGTGCTCTTAGAAATGCAATTGTACATTGATTGGTATGTAAAATTGTCACAACTCAGATTTTACAACATTATAGAAGATGTGACAATTATCACTGAAAAATCCGATACTATAGTTTTCATTTAGAAGAAAGAACCTGCTTGAAAATTTACTCAACAATAGATTCAATTTTCGTTCAAAAGCATTGGAACAGGAAATTTCAGGGTGAACAGCCAATGTAAAAACATATTAAAAATGTACCACAACAACTGTTCTTGGACTGGAAACCATTATAATTATTTTGTATATCTTTGTTATTCAGCCTTAAATAGTAAATATCTGCAAAGAGTAAGATGGAGTGAATGGACTGATTATGATTAATGTTGCATGGCTTACCTGACTATTTCTTTGAACTGAATAATTTTTTTTTAAATTGAGTTGTTTGCAATTTTGATCTGACAGTGTGGAAAAAGTACTGAAGTAGAACTATGAGGATGAGGACGATTTTATGAAGTGGTTCAATCTTGAGAATAGTTTCTCCGAGCTGAAGTGAGACATTCCATTAAGGAAAATTAGGATGTTATTCCTTTACTATTAAAACCATTAGGGATGCCAAGAGACAATAACAGACTAAACTAGAGTCTCAGACTAACCACATGAACACACATCAGCTGTGGCAAGGCTTACATGATATAATAGGCTACAAAGCAAAGTCGAGCAGAATCGCTGACAGCAATGCATCCCTCCCCAGTGAGCTCAATGCATTCAATGCTCATTTTGAACAGGAGATCAATGAAATGATGTCACTCGCCCCAACAGCCTTGGGTGCACCAGTACCCACAGTCACTACCGCAAACATCAGATCAGCCTTGTTGAGAGTCAACCCACGCTAAGCAACAGGTCCAGATGTAGTCCCCAGCCGTGCATTCAGATCCTGTGCAGACCAGCTGGCAGGAGTATTCGCAGACATCTGCAACCTCTCCTTACCAAGATGTGAGGTTTCCACCTTCTTCAAGAAGACCACACTCATCCCGGTGCCAAAGCAAAATCAGGAAAGGTGCCTTAATGATTACTACCCGTTGGCTCTGATGTCCATCATTATGAAGTGCTTCGAGAGGTTAGTAATGGCTCTCATCAACTCCAGCCTCCCAGAGTGCCTTGATCAGCCACAATTCACCTACCGTCAGAATAGGTCCAAAGCAGACACCATCTCCCTGGCCCTACACTCTTTCCTGGAATATTTGGATAACAAGGACACTTATGTCAGACTCCTATTTATTGACTTTAACTCCACCTTCAACACCATAATTCCAACTAAACACATCTCCAAACTCCAAGCCTAGGACTCTGCTCCCACCTCTGCAACTGGATCCCTTGACATGCTGACCCACAGACTACAATCAGTCTTGCAGGGCAACAGTGTTGAGGATTATTGTGGAGGAGGTGTTGTCTTCTACCCTTACTGTGTACTCAGCACCTTACTGTACTTCTTATACACTCACGACTGTGTGGCCAAACGTAGCTCTAACTGCATTTACAAATTTGCTGATAACACCACCAAAGTGGGTTGGATCTCAAACAACAATGAGACAGAGTACAGGAAAGGGATAGGCAGCTTAGTAGCACAGTACAAAGACAACAATATCTCCCTCAATGTCAGCAAAATGAAGGAGTTGGTCATCGACTTCAGGAAGCAGAGTGGATGACATGCCCCTGTCTGTATCAATGGTGCTGAGGTGGAGATGGTTGACAACTTCAAGTTCCTAGGAGTAAATATCACCAACAATCTGCCCTGGTGCATCCATGTCAACCCGCAATAGGGTTAGGGTTAGGGTTAGGGTTAGGGTTAGGGTTAAGAAAGCACACCAATGCCTCTACTTCCTCAGAAGGCTAAGGAAATTTGGGATATCCACAATGACTCATACTAATTTTTATTGATGCACTATAGAAAGCATCCTATCCAGATGCATCACAATTGGTATGCCAACTGCTCTGCCTGAGACTACAGGAAATTACAGAGCTGTGAAGGCAGCCCAGTCCATCACAAAAACCAGCCTTCCCACCATTTCTGATGAAGGGTCTAGGCCCGAAACGTCAGCCTTCCTGCTCCTATGATGCTGCTTGGCCTGCTGTGTTCATCCAGCTCTACACCTTGTTATCTCTTCCTTCCATTGACTCTGTCTACACTTCCCGTTGCCTCAGGAAAGCAACCAACATAATCAAATACCCCCTTCCACCCTGGATATACTCTCTTCCACCCTCTTCCATCAGGCAGAAGATACGAAAGTTTGAAAACACGTGCCAACAGATTCAAAAACAGCTTCTTCCCCTCTGTTATCAGACTTATTAACGAACGCTGAACTTTCTCTGCACCTTCTCTGCAGCTATAACACTACATTCTGCATTCTGTTTTATTGCCCTGATGTACTCATGTAAGGTATAACTTGTCTGGTTAGCACCGACGCAATATTTTTCACTGTATCTCAATCAATGTGACAACCATAAATCAAATCAAATCAATTTTTTAGAATTGTGAAAACCAATCCATCTGGACTTCAATATGTGTTCATCCATATTCCCTGATGGGTATCTTTGTACCAGCAGATCATCTATTGACACTGGCACTCTAATGGTAGTACGGCATACAGAGTTGTTATAGAGATGCATTTGATTCACGAGAGACCTCAAAGTGACAGTTATGTCTAAGGTTTAGCTTGGGTTAGGCGCTGGACTAAGAGCCATCTCAAGTTGAATAATCAACTGAACCTTTTGGAATTTGGAATTTTCTTATATTCCTTAGATAACAGGCAGGTTCACCATACAAACACAACATGAAGAAAATTTTGTATCGTGGTAGCAATACCGTCAAAGTTTCAAACATCTCCATCCAGTGCACTGCAGTAAGTAATTGCTGGCAAAAAGGAATTGATAGGAAAGGGATAAGGGAGTATAACCACTGACGAGTTGTTCAGTTTTCTAATGATCTTTTTCTATTTAATGAGTCAAGATGTTGAAGCCAGCTGGATGTTTTCTTCTCTGAAGTGGTTCTTATGAACAGGCTCTTCTGGTTACCTCTTTTATTCACTCATGGGACATTGGCATTGCTGGCTGGCCAGCATTTCTTGCCCATCCCTAGTTGCCCTTGAGAAGTGGTAGTGAGCTGCCTTCTTGAACCACTGCATTTCCCATGGTGTAGGTTGATGCACAATGCCCTAGGGAGGGAATTCGACGATTTTGACCCAATTTTGACTATAGGTCACAGTTGACTTCAGTCAGTGGCACAGAACTCCAGATAAATATTCAAAAGCATTAAAAGGTGCTGCCACAAAGAAATGTTAAAATGTTGTCATCTCATTACTAGCCACAATGTAATATTAGGAGATTCAAACAAGCCTAGCAGCGAACAATAGAAGCCAAATTCAAGTTAGTTTCTTATACCACTGTAGGAGTATAGGCATCCTATACAAGTTAAAAACAGCATAAAATGTGACAGAAATTATGAAACATTGAACTCAAAGATGATAAAACATAGGTAATTGTGATTATCAGAATTCACAAAATGCCTGACAATTATAAAACCAACATCAAATGAAATGATTAAGATTTGGGATCCCAAGCCATTATTATATGATGTCACCATTATCACTGTTGAAATAACATATAATGTATTGGGATTGACAGCCTGTAATAATTGTCAAAATGCATACAGTGGAACTAAGAATCATAAGTTTAGATTTGCACCAACAATAGGGAGAAACCAGAAAATGATATTTGGAAAAGGGGAAATCTAATTAGAGATATCAGTGAGTTATTCTGTAGTGTCAATTATTCCTTCAACCAAGGGTATATGTTTGCCATTAATAACTATGCTTCCTGAATGACCAGGGAAACTCTAGGTGTGGTTTGGGGCTAAAGGAAGTATGCCTTAATGCTATTGGATGTACAAGGAGAAGGATTTTTAAGGCCTTGAATCAAACTGTGATTTGAATAATAAACACCACTGAGTCACAGGAAGCCCATCTCAGTAGTGTTTTATGTAAAATGAAGTTTAATATACCCATGGTAATGTAATGTATGTGACTGTGCAAGATTCCCTATCTGGGTTTTAGACTCCTTTACAATGTGAAACTTCCACTTACTTGGAAAGACCAAGGGACACCTGATTAGTGCATGTTGGGATGACACGCCTTTTGTAGACTGTGCCCCTGGCAAAATGACTCAAATAGCCATGTTATGAGCCATCCAGACAGCTCAGAGATATGTACCAACTTCAAATGAACTCACGTTGAAAGGGAAAATGTAAGGTAATTTAGAAACTCAAAGTGCCAAGACGTTAACCAACTTAGCAATGGTATTGTCCACTGAAGAACACATGATAGCTGGGAAGGGGATCTTTAGGTTAGGGAACACAGCAGTTTTGGGAGTTATTATACTCCCGATGATTTATCTGTGTTCTTGTCAGAGGATGATATTGCTAAGATCATGATCCTCTGTGGTACAAGGGTACATACATGAATGGAAAAAACAATTCAACCACAGAGACCAATACAGTGTAACATTTATGATAATCCCGTTTAGAATTCCTCTCAATATCTAGGTGTTTGGCCATCTGAAGAAATAGCAGGAATCCTCACCAGATAGCATGGCCTAATTGGGCTTTGATAATGGCTGAAAAGAGGAATTGGAGGGGGTGCATAAAATATTCAGACGCAGGTCAATAGGTAGAGGTAGCCATAGACCAAGCAAACCATAATGTTGCTTTCTCATTAGAGAGAGATGACTGGTGTTGGTTTAACATAAGGGACGCCACACCTCAGACAAAGGACAAGTAGAAAAGGTGAGACATTCATGGTGACCTCAGCTGGTGTGTGGAAATTGAGTCCACACTGTTGGTGTCGCTCTGTATTACAAACCAGCCACCCAGCTAAGTAAGCTAACCAACAGTTCAGGACAGAGATAATAGGAACTGCTGATGCTGGAATCTGAGATAACAAGGTGTAGAGCTGGATGAACACAGCAGGCCAAGCAGCATCAGAGGAGCAGGAAAGCTGACATTTCGAGCCTGGACCCTTCTTCATAAATGGGGGAGGGGAAGGGGGCTCTGAAATAAATAGAGAGAGGGGGAGGCAATGATAGAAGGTGGATAGAGGAGCACCTCTCATACCCGCCCCTCCCTCCTCACTGACCAACCCCCATCCCAACTCCCTTCCTACACTCACCTTTACTGGCTTCATCCCCACCTCCTTGACCTGTCCATCTTCTCTCCACCTATCTGCTCCTCTATCCACCTTCTATCACTGCCTCCCCCTCTCTCTATTTATTTCAGAGTCCCCTTCCCCTCCCCCATTTCTGAAGAAGGATCCAGAACCGAAACATCAGCTTTCCTGCTTCTCTGATACTGCCTGGCCTGCTGTGTTCCTCCAGCTCCACACCTTGTTGTATCAACGGTTCAGTACAACTGCAAGAACTGGTTCAGACCAGTATGTTATCACCATCTAGCTGATACAAAGGGACTTGACAGATACCACAAGAATGTAGTTATGTATTTTATAAACAACTAATGAATATATGTGAACAGGACCATGATAGGATGGCTTAATAACCTAGTGTATGGAATTATGTAAGTGGATAACAGGCATCCATGGCTCAGAGATAGTAGGAACTGCAGATGCTGGAGAATCCGAGACAACAAGGTGCAGGGCTGGATGAACACAGCAGGCCAAGCAGCATCATAGGAGCAGAGAGGCTGACGTTTCGGGCTTTTCTGATGAAGGGTCTAGGCCCGAAACG